>NW_025223500.1:2876361-2991695 GCF_014066325.1 Apis laboriosa
TTATTATTATTATTATTATTATTATTATTATTATTTTGTTTTTAAATCAAATGAAGTCCTGCATAAACAGTATACTCGCGGGTTTGATGCCCGACGTGTGAGTCTAAAGAGAGAGAGAGAGAGTAAGAGAAAACAGTGTGAAAGAACATATGATGCTGCGAAATAACGATAACGTATGAGAGAGAGAACAGAAGAGATGAGATGCGTTCAAATGCGAAAGAACGGAATTTATCCAAAAGTGAGTGAAAATAGCAACAAAAAATCAAGTGATACGTACCATCTCTGCGAATCCTGTGTAAAAAGTCATGTAGAAAAAAAAAAACGGCATTCGTGCGGTCCGCTTAACCAAACGGACACATCCTAATTACACGCATATATCGATATAAACGCAAATGACAAACCAAGTATAAGACTGAACCTACCGGGAAAGGTAATAACCACAGTTAAGCGATCCGCACATCTCGCCACATCTGACCTCATATTCATAAAACAAGGATGATCCCGACTAAGCGGAAAGCATCGTTCGTGATTCATGAATTCCATCGAAACGAATAATTGTTCACATCGATTATACTTATTATCGATAACTTGTTTCGATTGTTGTCTAACGATTTTCTTCCTACTTCATAGCTTTCCGTTTCAGGTCGCGGCCCTCATTGATTCGCCTTTGATTCAGTCACGCGAATATCAGTTTATGAATATGCGCGTCTTATAATATAAAAAAAAAAAGGGATGGTGCACCAGCTAGTGTTTAGATCGGATAAGCTCCTTGTGAAAAAAGAAAAAAAATAATGAAAGCTCACTCGATGGTGGTTCTCATAGCCGATAAATACTAATCATTAAGACAGCCTGCCAAGAATCAAACTATTGTAAAATATCAAACGAACGCTAGCCAGTACAGAATGCTAAGATCTATTTTTTAAGAAGCGAATGTATATTTTTGTACTAAGGCAGGCCTTAGTGTGAATCGTATTTTCTTGCGCATAATGGCAAGACGAAAGCTGTGATCATAATATCATTTCGGCTTAGCGAGAGATACAATGAAAGAAAAATCGTACTAGGAAAAGAAAGGGAGGAAAGAAATATGAAAAATAGCAGAAGTAACGCACGATGGCATTTACAAGAAAAGGGATAATAACAAATGTGTTCCTTGCTAGTGTTATACCGAGTGGGCTATAAATAAAAAGGAAATCGAAAGAATAAAACATCTGTGATAAAATATAAAATCTTAGAAAAAGGTGCTCGAAAAAAATGGCGAAAAAGAGAACAAATGAAAAACAAGCTTATGTTAAAAATATAATAGAAAAAAAAAAAAATTTGAAACAAAATGGAGAGAATAATATAAGTAAAGATGGAACACTGTGTGTATTAGGAAAACGATACGCGATATGAAATTCCTACAAAGAAAAATGTTTAGAAGTGCTTTTAGAAGATCTATGCGAAAAATGTTTGTCATATATGACTAATCAATGGAGATTGATGTCTTTTAATGAGATAGCCCGGTCTAACTATTGTAGTGGGTACCGTCTTGTGATATCCTTAATTAAAATGAACGTACTTGATCGTCATGTGGGTTTTGATGAACGCTTGCTACTATTATCCGGACAAGAAGTTCATTCGATCGTGGAAAAAATTATTCTTACAAGTTTCTTCATATTTACAGTTTCTCGAATATATTCTATAATCTATGCCTACTAAACTCTAGAACGTTATTTAAACAAATATAACATTTCACTTTTCTGTCTGTCATATATTACAATTATAGTATACGTATGCATGTATAATATAACATTATGATTAATTTCAAGGAAAGAATAATTATTAAAATTTTTTAACTTGTAAAAATCCAATTGAAAAAACAATGCAATTATAAGGAAATGTATACGTATATATTAATGTATACGTAAAGTCTATCGATCAAACAAAAATATATTGAAGAATGAAAGACTTGCTTTTATCAGACCCACGTGATAATTCAGGGTAAAATCAGGACGATGTATATCACGAATAGTATTATAAGTTCCTAAAGGAAACAAAAAAATTTTACATCGTTTTTAAGTACGATAGAATGAAACTGATATAACGAATAAACCATTCATGCGAACGGGAAAATATTCGGTTCGATGTAAGTTCATTCGTTGATTCGTTTTGTTTTATGAGATTGTAAAACGCTTCTCAAACATAATAACTAGCAATTTTTTTCTTTTTCTTTACACACACACATGCGCGCGCGCGCGCGCGCATACACACACATACACACACACACAAATATAATTCATTCCAATCGAAAGAGACGGGTGGTATAAAACGTAACAGTGAAAATGCAAATTGAAAAGGAATGCTTTTGCGTTGAATGGAAAAATTAAACAGGAAAAAAAACTTTCACGAAAGACAAGATAATAATTGTTCATATGCAATCATTTCAATATCGTATTATAAATGATGAATATCGATATAGAAATCAGTAAATTCGACTGATAAACACGAAAATGCGAGTTTATAATTTTACATGAAATGCTTATATACTATATATGTTGATCATTTTATTACCAATTGCATATTTCACTAAAGAAATAATCGTTTTGACATTTTTGACATTTCGTCGAGAAATCGCACTATTCAACAACTGAAACATGAAACATGATATTCTGAAATTTCGCGCGCTCCTCAATCGATACGTAAAAAAAAAAAAAAAAAAAAAACTAGAAGAATATTTACCAAAACACCATTAGATACTTGTACATATATGTTAGTTAAGGGCTGAAAAATAAAAAACGCGGGCAAGTTATTTTTTATTGTCGAATTGCGAGATAAGATGGAACGAAAATCCGCTAATAAAATATGTTCTGTGAGAATAAAAAAAAAAATAAATAAATAAATAAATAAAAATAAGAGAGAAACATTTTCGAAGTGAAAAATAAAAAACGTCACCGGGCCCAAAATAAATATTGTCGTTCGTTGAAGCTCTTTTAGACGCGGGTGTATATATATATATATAAATAACGGAAAAAGAGAGAGGAAGAAGACAAAAGGAAAGAATATTTAATCATGATATTGTGAATAATTGTGAATCTTATATCACGAAATCGAAATTTTCGGAACAGAATAACGTTATGACGCGTCCCGTGCCGAACAACGATGACCCTGAAATAGGATTATTCTATTAGTTTTTCAAATCAGTATCGGATTGTTTACGGTGTTGATAATTGTCGAAACAAAAACAAAATATTGCATAGCATTTTTTTGAGTTAGATATCTCTATGAAAATGGAATAAAAGATTATTTATCCGTAGGATAATATTTAACACTTATTTGGTATGTCATTACTGTCTAATGCTACACAAATTTTTTTCAATGGGATATCAAATTATCGCTTTGCATCGTGTTACGTATTTCTTCAGCAAAAATATGTATGTAGCTCTATTGATATTCATCGTTTCGATGTTTTTATTTCATGAAAGAAAAAACTCTGGCAATTGTTTCGAATCAATACGCGTATACACATTTTTTCATGCAAAATAATGACGAATCGGTTTCGTTTTTACCAAGTAAGCTTGCTGTCGCATCAGAGTTTCTTAATAAAAAGTATAGTATATAGTTTAGTAATTACAAGATAACATTTATTTTTATCTCTGTTATAATTCGATTCTCAATATCGCACTGATAAAAATCTGCATTTCGTTTTACGACAAGGATTTATCTTAATTGATAATATAAATTTAATTTTTACAAATATACGTTTAAATCTTCCTTGAAAGTTACAACACAATATGTCGTATTATTCGATTCTTTTACGGTTAATCGGTGTCGTCGTAGTTTTCTAAAAGTATTGTGCACGGTATGCTATATACCACGGTACACCGCATACCAGTTAAAGTGTTAAATCGGACATTTTCACAGCATGATTTCAGATTAAAATGGAAAAACCGTAAAACGCGATGTTACGATGATGAATTTTACGAATAAAAATGTGACTTCTGTCACACGTTATACATATACACTTTTTTAGTCGTTGTAGATACTACATATTTCAATCCATTAGTGCACTTCGAAGTTTCTCATATAGAATTCGATACATTATTATAAAAAAAAAAAAAGAAGAAAAAAAAGAAAAAAAAAAGATACGTGTACTAACTTTGTAAATGTTCTCTCTGAACTACGTTCAACAAAATGAAAAGAAAGTTGTATAATTCTTCGAATGGAGAATTTGTTCTTCAATCGTGCATTAATTTTTCTCGATGTTCAGGCGTTAATGTTTATATACATATAGTAACGACATATACATATAGTTAAATAGTATTTCGATCGAGTGAAACGTGTAAAAGCAGGCTCGATATTAGAACGCATTAGGAGGATGAATGATGTTTGAACTTGCTGTTTTCGAGATGAAGCGTATCAAGTGAATTACGTATAGTGCACCTATTCCATTATTTTTTCCGCATTGTTAATGGCGTTCTAATGCCATATCAAATCGTAAATTTTAACTCGTAGTTTGACAGTTAGACCTTCCAGATATCTCGTAAGAAAAATTACGATAAGCGTAATACAATGTTACACGCTTATTTCTTCTTTGATATTTCAAATTAATATTCGTATCCTTCGCGTTTTCTTTTCCAAACATTCAGTTTTCTAACGAATGTTTATTATAATATTATATAATACAATTTATTATAATATTATAATATTACAATTTAATATCGAATTCAAATAATATTTAGACATTCTTCAATTTTTTTGAAGAAATATTAATACATAATTCATAAAAAATAATTTAAAATACAAGAAACAAACAAATATGTAATGTTTTTTTGTTATTGATGCAGTAAAAATCTAATATCTAAACAGAGATTCAAAGTGGGGGATAAGGAAATCGAAGAAAGTTACTCTTATTTATGATTCATTGCGAAATGCCATCTAAAAAGGAACCAATTTCCACGTACTAAATATATCTTTGTGTATTAATATATACTTATAACATATTGTTTTTTAATGTTATTTTATTATTAAACAATGAGAAAGCTATCGGGAAAAATATATGCATACATGTGAACGACGCTTAAGGGTCGCTTCTTTCAAATCCTCAAGGTTATTACTCGAATTTAACTTTGCAAATTGACTGTAAAACTGACTGCGTTTACACTCGTAATCGAAGCTTGCAGCGCCACGAACGAACGACACTGTAAACGTCGATATCATTATTATTATATCTATTATTATACAACGTTTTAAAATCCGAAGAAGAGTATAAAGAAGTTTGTTGTCTATTGGATTAATTATTTTATAAGATATAAGATCAAATCTGGAGTTCCATTATGTTCTTGGTGATGCGAATAGTCTGTTGATATAGAGAGAATGCGTTGAACAACAGGTGTTATTTATGCTTTATACAATTGAATTCTCACTATTGAATACCGAATTAATCTCGCGTCATAAATTGAACAAACTGTTAGAGTTATTTAATTTCTAATATTTCATCAATTTGCAATTGTTTTTTTATAAACAAAAATGTTTTTTAACAACATTTATATAATATCAAGTGATATTCAGATACAGGTATCTCAGTAAAATATTTGACTCTCTCAGTGTCAAAATATTTAGTTGCAAAATAATTCGACATAGGAACTCAATAAACTCAATGTTATTCATTGTCTATACTTGTTAAACGCTAATGAGTGCAGTTTACAGTGCATATGGATAAATTTGTGAATGTGTTTCTGCTGTTATGAGAGCGCTCGTTTCGACACTAAGAGAGTCTATAGAATCTAACAGAACGTCATGAAAAGCAAATTAATTGAATTGCGGAAAAGGAAAAAACATAATACGATCTTAATCTATCGAGAGGATTTTCGATATTCCATAGTGCATCGAATTTATTTTATGCGCGACTATTGATGGGATTATAAGTTAAATAGAGGATTGTCATTGCAACATTTTATTATTGATATTGTACAGGAAATTATTGACAGAAATTTATCAATTACAATCTTTTAAGGTCCAATTTCTTCGTTTTTACACATTTAGACACTCATTTATTAATTAAACTTTGTGTAGCAATGTGAAATAGAAAAGAAACAAAAAAAGGAATCCATCGTGCGTTAATTAAATTACAGATGTAATGTAAAAAAGCGAAAGTTTTACGAAGTGTGGAAAGCAATTAATATCGGAATATATACCTATTCCGGCTATCGATGTGTATATACATTGCCGCAGAAGGTTTACGAAACTGATTGTATATTCGTTGGTATTTAACGTGGTACCTGATTTTGTAACATTCTCTTCATGCGATCAACTCAGTGACAAAGTAGGCGGGAATTATTGGACAACGAAAAGGTCGAAAGATTTTCAACGTATTCATTTGTATAGATTACAATATATATTATATATATAGATATTTAATATATATAATGTATATTATATATAACTATACCAAAATATACACATATATTTGCATGCATATATGTATTTTGCTGTGAAAGAATATGTTCAACGTCTGTTTATTTCATTTTATATATTTTAATGAACCATTTCAAAATGCATAAAAATATTGAGGCAACTGGATAATAAACAAATAATAAATATGATTTAATATAAATTATATATATTATTTATAAATTTATTTTTTGAAAAAAAATTTTTTTTAGATTTAAAATTTTCTTGCTAAATATATTTTTAAAGATTGAATATGATTTTTGTCGAATTGTCAGTTGTCTGTATATTTATTTAACTCTTTTTAAATGATATAAAACAATGATAGCTGCGTGGATATGCTTATAGTATATTAAGCATACGATATATAAAAATTGAAAATATGATTTTTTTTTTAGATTTGCAGTCTATTGCAGCGAAATATGTGTATTTGTAAATATTTTCGTGTATTGCATCTGTTGTCTTTCCGACCAAGTTGCAACATCTTTTCCAGGCTTTTCCTATCATTCGTGACACAGGGATTTCCTTTATATTTTTGGTCTGAAGAAATACAACATTTAAATCGATGCAGACCATACCTTGAAGAAAAAAAGATCGATTTTTTTCGTAAAAAATTCTTCTATTTATTACGATGATGATGGTGACATAACTGGAAATTAATTTGACAAAACAAGAAATGATCATTGGAACGATTTTGTCACGAACGATGGAGATCAACTATTTGTAACGCAGCTGTATCGTAATTGTCCACAATCGTTAATGACTGTCCATTTCTGTTAATCTTTGTCTTTTTCTTTCGTAAATAGACTACATAATCGTATATGCATTTGTAATATGCAAAATCGTTAATATTGTCGCGTAAAGAAGAAGAAAATATCAGTATTCTTTCAACTCCAACATAGAATTGTACACCGGTCTATGATTTTTACATCTTCAATTATAAAAATCAAATGTTTTCTTAAGTAATCAATTTTTAAAAATGTATCGATCGATTAATAAATTGTGCATGGCATAAAATTCAGTTTTTATCTATTAACATCAATCTACAATCGATAAGAAAAAAGTAAAGGATATATTATTACTATTTATTACTATTATTTTATATTATTACTATTAATTATTATTTATTTTTAATAATTTTTTCTGAAATATTTTTGAAATCTTCTTTGAAAAGTTCTCGCTAGTAATTTAAAAAATATTTTAAAAATTTATAAAGTTTCAATTTATGATAATTAATAATTTTATTATTTATATTTTTTAATTTCAATTTTTAATTCATAATATTTCTATCTGTTATTTTTTGCAAGTTTAGAATATATAATTACCGTGATATAAATAAACGCAATGACGAAATACATTTTTAAATCTAAAATTAGATACTAATATCTAAAAATATTTATAAATTTGTATTTACGTAATATCATTACAAATAATTAATCATATTATTTCAAATATATCGATATCGAGCTGAAATTTCCCATAGATCGATAATTTCGTAACTGTTACAATTCATTTAAAGCTACTTTGATTTGAAATGCCCTCCAATATGTCGTAGCCGTTGTCCGATTGGCGGTTACCGGTATAAGTTTGAAAGAGAAGGGAATGCGCAGAAGCACGTGGATTTGTTTAGACGACTGTCAAGCCCCTTTCGTAGCGCATTTACAAAGTCCGTGGGGTGCTTCCGGTAAGCCCCGTAGCTGGCGGCGCTTTCCCGACAAACGATACCGGGGGCCAACGGGGGCGACAAGATCCACTGTCTACTTCCCTCCCCCCTCTTCCCGGTCAGTCGGCGTCCCTCTACCCCGTCCTCACTTTCCCCACGACGTTACACCTCCGATGCAGAGACAGAGACAGAGACAGGGGCAGGGGAGTGACGACGGCGACGATGCCCGGCGAAACGAGCGATGGAGGAGGGGAAGACATCAACGGCGGACAAGGCCGCCATATTGAATCACTCTCGTTAATTTTTGCGCAGAGGCGGTGTGAATTTTTTCTCCTTGCGCGGAAGGTAGCAGCTCAAGGTTGTGTCTGGGATTCACGATCGTGACAATCGTTTACGCGGTTACCGTTGGTACGCGTCATCCCTTCGAGCTGTATGTATTGTTTTCGTGTTGTTATACAAACTAAGTAAAGTGAAAATCACGGTAAACGATGTATGGATATGCTACGCGAAAAAAATTCATGAAAACATGCGGAAATCGTGCGTGCACGATCGCGAGACAGTGAAGTGTGCCTGTGATAGGGAGGGATACTTGAGAGAAGTGAAGTGTATGCGTATACTGACTGCGGTATGTGGTGTGCGCCATGTCATTGTACGTAAGCGATAGTATAGAGTAATATATCGCAGAATGAAGTGAAGTGGAGTGGAAAGCGACCGACCACTTTGCCTACCTAACTGTCTACCTAATAGCGTGCCTGCTTGGTTGTTGCAGCCTATCTACTAGTCTGCCCATTTATTTGTCCATTTTGTGTATAATTGATTTTATCAAAGCGATTTACACAAATTTGGACCATCTCTTGATTGATCTCTTCTCAGGTACGTGAGTCTTCCTGAATGTGGGAGACATAGACGTGTGTGGGGGTCAAAACACTTCGTGCATCATTCCAGAGAAGGTGCGATTATCAATGTAGTAGCAAATATGTTGTGCACGCGGAAATATAAAGAGTCGCGTGTCGCCGTGTTGTGCGAGCTAGCGTCACACGTTGCCAATGAGCGTTCATGTATAGCTCGTTTACACATTTGAATTTTCTACATTTTCAATTGTACGTTTGATTAATTACTATCAAATGACTTTAATTTCTTTCTCTCATTGTCCGAATAATAAATTCTGCTACTTTTATTTATAATTTGATATAATATTAAAATTATATTATAATATATTATATTACATTGAAAATAAAATATGGAACATTGAATTGATATCAATCAATGTTACATGATTATATTATTACTTATTATTTTTATAATTTTGCTCTAGTGTTGTTAAATTGTTTGAATATGAACGATTATTGTTTTTTATTTTTGTTAATTTATTTAATAATAAAATTGGCTTACTAATTTATTATAATATATGTCTATTAGGTTAGGAAGAAAGTCCAAAATTGTCATAGATAGACTTTAGAATTCATATAATATGGATTTTAATATTATTTATTTCACGTACAATTTTAATTTAATAGAAAAAAAATGCAGCAAAAAAACATAATAAATTTTCATAATTTTAGCATTTTTGTAAAAAATATAAATAAATTTGAAGCGAAAAATATAATGAAATACAAGTAAATTGAGACTTATAAATTGAACAAAATTATATTGTATATTTGATAAAAAACAAATATGAATGTTATCATACATTATTTACTTTTATATGTTACTTCTTTATTAGTCAAACAGTAAAGTTATAAAATATGAATGAAAAATGCTGACATCAATTTATGAGTTTAGAGATCCTATACTGTCACGTGATCTGGAAAGTGTGCAAGGCGGGAGATCTAAGAGAAACTCCGTGAACTAGTTAATTGCATTAAAGACGATCTAAAAGTAAGCTTGCAGAAAATAAAAAATTTAAAAAAAAAACTTTTCGATGGAAACAATTATTCGATATATAATATATATCTAAATATGAGAAAAATTAAAAATAAATAGAGTTGTATTTCCTAGAGGTCGCGTTTGGTTTCTTGATACAATAGTAATTACGAGATGTGTGGACAATATCAAATACGTTGCAAAAACATTGCAACTTCTTCGTCCCTCTAGTCGCGAAGGCTGGCAGTGGGGACTCCGTCGAAAAATCGATTTCCCGTAGGGCATAAGGGTGCGGGAGGAGTGAGGGAAAGGGAGAAGTACGGAGACGAAATTCGGGAAAATCCGCAGAGAGAGAACGAGAGAAAGAGAAACAGTGGTTGGGAGGCGGAGGAAAAGAGAAAGAGATTGGTTTCTAGCCCGTTCCGATGCCGCTCGTGTGGGTGAGTGGCTGACTCGTGTGGTAGGGGGTAGACCGTCAGCGGAGTGAGGGGAGAAATAATTAATGTGCGACCGTACCTCTCCCCTCGCGGTACAGGACACCCCTCTCCCCCTTCCACAGTCTTGTACCGCTACGCTTAGCTGCCATTGTGCCGAGACGCCACTTCCGAAGCATCAAATTCAATTCTTCGATTTTGTATCACCACTTCCTTGCGAAAAATTTGTGAAAGAAAGAAAGTAAAAAGCACGCGACATATAGTGCTGCCGGCAGCTTTGCAAAGCGCGCCAATATCTTCCTTGTGTACGATCTCGAAGAAAATATATCCTTCCTTGAACATCTTTGAATTCCACGGAGGTTAGGTTAGGACATTGCTTCCGTGGATATCGGCCGATCGCTTTGCAAGCGAACACGATCTTTTATCGCGCGTTTTAGTCCGCGAGTTGATCGCGTTACCGGTGGTGCTACTGTGTTGTGATTGCGTCTTTCGCAAGTTGAGACGATTGCTTCTCGAAATAAAGAGGGAAGATGTTTCGGTGCATATGAACGAAATGTTCGAACGGAAATTTTGGTAACACAGTTATTTTTATTTCGATGAATCTTTTCTATCGCTTTCAAATCACGGCATTGCGAAACGCTGTCTCACTGTTCGTACTGACTTGTTTGTCGTTTTTTTTTTACTAGCATATACATATATTTGCCGTGTTATTGTTAAAATCGATCCAATCGAAATGAAATAATTAAATCGTAGTTATAAATAAATACTTGCGTTTCATACAATTATTTTATGATTTATAGAATTGCTGTATTTGAAAGAATGGAAGCCATGGATTTGGACGGGGATGCGGTAGTGGATTTGAGTGTTAGGTAAATTAAAAAAAACTTCGATTTCTCCTCTTTGTTTAAATTCTAAATTAATTAATTAATTATATTATACGAAGATACATCATTTAGAATTATGTCAATATAAAATTATTCTTATGTATTGTATTTATGAATAGATAAAAAAATAATGTATTAAAATATTGTATGATAGTTATATGTAATATGTAGTTTTAAAAAAAAATAAGTTCATCATTAATTATAAATTATTATATGGAAATAGATTATTTTCTTCTAAGATAATGAAACTTTTATATTATTAAATTTCATTTTTTAATGTATATTTATATTACTATTACATTACATTACTTACATTATTTACATTACTATATTATTAAATATAATATATATAATTAATATATATAATTAATATATATTGATATATATTTTATATAATTTTATATTATTTTTTTACAAAATTATAAAATTTGTCATGACAACTTTTAAGTAAGTAATATATGTTTTCAGCAGCAGTAGCAGGAGAAATTCTCCCTCGATCACTGTTAATTCTGCAGATGTAGGAGTTCCATTAGATTTAGGTATTCATTTCTCTTCGAATCCTAATGTGGACAACAATATGCCAGAAGCACGAAACATTCAAAATGCAGCAAGAGGCATTTTAGCTCCTAAATCTGGAGATGATAGAAAAACACGCCGCAATCTTAGACCTAGAATTGAAATAAGTTATGCAGAAACTCCAGATGAACGTAGAATAAATGGTTATGTAAATGGAAATGCAGACAGTGATGAAGGTTAATTATAAAAATAGCATTATTTATAGTTTTAGTATTGTGATAATACATATTATATTTGATTTATAATGTTTAGTATATTTAATAAAATTATAAATTTTTATTTACTAGGTGATATGCCTCCTTTGCCTCCAATAAAAGAATTATCATCAGATGAGTTAGCTGAACGAGAGAGGACACTTAGAAAATTAAGGGAGGAACTTAGATCTGAGGAAATGAAATTGGTATTATTGAAAAAATTAAGACAATCTCAACAATTAAAAGAAAATATTGCTGCTGTACCTAAAGTACCCAGTAAATTACCACCACCAGTTACAGTACAACCAACTCCTCATAGGTAAGTTTTTGATTAAATTTTGTTCTATAAAAGTAATTAAAAGGATTTCTACGATTGATTATTGAAATAATATATATATGTTTTCAGTCATAGAACAGGCAAAGCGCCACCACCATTGCTTAGAGGACAACCTGCACCAAGCAGGAGCAGTAGTTTACATGCACCACCACCTGGAATGTTACTACCACCTACAGTTGGTAGAAGTTCCACTTCTAGTACTGGAATGCCACCTAATATGGTCATACCACAACCACCTCATCCTAGGGGCAGGCCTCCTAGTGCAACATCAAACGTATCAAATTATCATGCACCTGCAGATCGAACTGAAAGATCCACAAAAGATCCAACACCTACACCAGCACATCAAGTAAGTAAGGTATAAAATGTTGTTTCTTTTTTTATTTAAATACATATAATTGTTATGAATAAATATTATTAAAAGATGTTGTGTTAAACTTTATGCAAATGTATATTATATTTTACAAATACTTGTTTACATTATTTGTGAACTTTGTAAATAACCATAATTGTGTTTTTGTAAACACAAAGCTGCTTGTTGGATCTCAAGAAAATAAAACCACCGCATCCTTAAGCACACCTGTGATTTCAGAACAGGTATATCCACTATAGTCAAATATGTTTAGTCTCTTATCAATCTAATTCTTTATTAAATATTGTGCCGACTTTTTCTTGCCTTAATAATCATATCATTTTTTTATTTTTATATTTAACCCATTTGCTTCCATTTCCTTCCTTATTTTCTATTTTATATTTCTTATAACAATGACATTTTATTTTATAGAGAACTTACAATCAAATTTATTATCTTATACTTTTTATACATATAATGTTTATTTTTAAAATATAGGAAAGACCGAGGGATGATAATCAGACACCTGCACAACGTCAAGCAGCTGCTAAGTTGGCTTTAAGAAAACAACTTGAGAAGACTTTGTTACAAATACCACCTCCAAAACCTCCACCACCGGAGATGCACTTTGTGCCAAATCCGTCTAATACGGAATTTATATATTTAGTGGGTCTGGAGCATGTAGTTGATTTCATCACTAAAGAACCTGCTATTCCACCACCTCCAGAACCTTTCGAATGTACTCAATGTAAAACGGATTTCACACCCGTATGGAAATGGGAAAAGCCTATAACTGGTGGTAAAAAAGAAGGTCCACGGGTGCAGCATGCAACTTTTCAAAGACCACCAGCAGGTCGCGATCCTAGAGTTATATGTGAACATTGTGTAACAACTAATGTTAAAAAAGCTCTCAAAGCAGAGCATACTAATCGGTATGTAATTTAAAATTTATGATATATTAAAATGATGATATATTTTATTGATATATTAAAATTAAATGATATATTTTATTATATTAATTAATATATTACATGTATTTATAGATTAAAGACAGCATTTGTAAAAGCATTACAACAAGAACAAGAAATAGAACAAAGGTTGGCACAAGCAGCATGTCCAAGTCCAGATCCACCAGCTCCTAAACCAGTTCCTAAAGCAGCTACTCCTACAAGAAGAGTAGCAACGCCACCAGCCCCCCCACCTCAAGTTCCACCAGCACCAACGCTAGCACCAACTCCACCAGCACCTAAGCTACAAGAACATCCCTTGGTTAAATTAGCAGAAAGTGGAAAATTCAGTCCACATCATGCTGCTGCAGCTGCTTTGCAACAACAGTTGCTTAGAGGTAATTATATACTTTTTTTGTTAATTAAAAATTAATAAATTATTTATTAAAAATAAACGTGATTGATTCCATTTTTAGAACTAGCAAAAAATCCTGTACCAGGTCTGCCACCTCATCAACCTCTTCCTGCTCATATGATGCCACCATTTACCTCGATATTATATCCTTATCAATTAGCGATGGCGCAAGCTGGTGGAAAAGGTCTCGCAGAATTGCAACGACAAGCAGCAGATTTGCAACGTCAATATCTGCTTGATATGATTCCATCACAAGCATCTCAAGCACAGGGTAATCAGGCTCCACCTCGAGCCCATCCACACAATTGGAAAACGTAACCGAACGCATTTAAACATCGACCACTAAACGCAAATAAATGAAACTGTAGAGCTGTGTTAAGAATATTGAGAAGCAAAGATACTCATATTCTTTTTCCACAATATCGTACTAAATGGAAATCTTCAATGGAATGTTACATCTTTGTGACATTTCTAGGATAATATACTAATCGATGCATGATTGGCATCTGTATTTACAAAGTGAGCTCAAACTTGGAAGAATAGACAAGATATTTCCTGTATTATGTGAAAATGGGATATTTTAACCATCATTTTGTGAATATGCATTGACGTGTGAGTGTGATTTTTGATTGTTACCTGAAAGGTTTGATGATTTACTTTTTACAAGACGTTTTATCGTCTTGAAGAACTTCAACTTTCGGTTACATAATATATGAATAATTATCTTAGTGATTTCAAAAAGAGAAAATGAAAAACTGTTCATAATTTAAGCTTAGCAAACAATTTCAGATTGATTTCTTTAAGAACAATATCTGCTTTTTTCACATTATCTTATGTTGAAATTAATAATATTGCAAGCGAATAATAGGTGAATGTCAATCAACTAATTGGATTAAGTGCATAATAACTCGGACGCACATAAATGAATATAATTGCTTCAATTATTACATTATATATATTATATCTACAGAACCAAGTGGACATTTATAAGGCACTAAGTAATAAGTGTTACGTGATTATAAAAAAAATTGGTTGATTTACAATAGTAATAAGGGGAGAGAGAAAGAATGCGAAAAAAAGAGAATGTGAGAGAGAAAATGAACACTATGTGACGTAAAACAACAAAGTTGAAAAAAATGGGATCTTCTTAGGCCCTTGATATATTACAGTTATCGATCTTTGTCGCTAGTTTGAATAATTTTTGTAATCATCGGCGGTACCTGTACTCTGTGTATATCTCTTTATTTTCTTCAAACAGTGAAATATTTTTAAGGCGGTTGTAATAATTGAAAAAGAGAAAGAGTAAGAACAAGAAAGTAAACTCAATAAGAAAAAAAAGGGAAAAAACGATCTTTATAAGAAAATGTGTGTCGCTGATATAGTCAGCAAGATATGAATGTGGGTGTGAAAGTAACGATTCTTTTTCTTTTTTTTTTTTTCATCATGCAAGAGGACAAAGAATAAGTATTCAGTATGTTTTTAAAAGATAGTGACATGAGTGTCATTCGCGCATAATTTGTAAGAATTTTGTGATAAGATTTTCTTGTTGAAGAATATGTTAAAAAAAAAAAAAATGAAAGATAAAAAGAAAATCTGTCGATTATCAAAGATATAAGTAAGTTACTTATGATTGCGCGACTGATTTCATGTGTCACATTGATGTAAAAGTATTTAATGAATTTAACACAAGTCATATTTACCCAAAGTTTTTCTCAAAGGATAAAACAAAGACGAAGTGGCAGAACGCCGAGTTTTTATGAAATCCTTTCTTCTGAAAAAAAAAAAACAAAATGAAAAAAAAAACTTATCTATACTTTACAAAAAAAAAAAAAGAAAAAAAGAAAGAAAGAAAGAGTGAAAACAAAATCTCTCCGACACACATCCCAAGCAATACTTATTACCACTCCTACTCTAAATAATCTGATTTTTCATTGATTACTGGCTAACCAACCGATCTTGGTCACAATTTCCGAATCACTAAATATATAGTTAACTGTAGTCTTGATATTTCTCGGTATATACAAGTTAATAAACTAAAAATAGCATAATCAATCTCTCTTTGTACTTCGTGATAGATTTTGAACTCATACTTGATATACATGTACACCGTAATAAGTCGATCGCATAATAGATCAAGATCTGTGTTTTATGTAAAGGAATCGAAGTAATATCATCGTTGTCAATTGTCATTTTTGCCAGGACGCTACCGCTATTATTCTTCTGATCGTAAAAAAAAAAAGAAAAAAAAAGAAAAAAAAGAAAAAAAAAGAAAAAAAAGAAAGAAAAGATAAAAATGAAAGAAGCGGATTTATTCATATTTTATCGTCATTACGTGAAGCCAGAGAGTGCATGGTCATTTAACGCACAATAATTATACATGATAAATATATTCTAATTTAATATTATTAATCAATTATCAGTATATGCTCAACTTTTTAATTTCAGGAAATTCCAGAAAAAAGATAAAAAAAAATACATTTAATATTTAATTAGAATCATGTTAGATTTAGAACATTTTGAGTTGAGTTATTTAATTTTAATAATTCTAAATTATTCATATTAAAAAAATTTGATTTTGCATATTAATGATAATTACTCTGATAAAAATAATATTTATTCCGTAAAACAAAAAATTAAAATTTAATACAGTAAAATTAAATAACCGAACTCAAATCCTAAAAACCATTGCAATCATTTGTATCTTAATTATATATTATATATATATATATATATATATATATATATATATATTGAGGATCAATTATTTCTATATTATTATATTATATATGTATTAAGCATTTGCGTTTTTTCACCAGCCTCCCTTGCTTCGCGATCAATCGCTATATTAATTAAGAATAAAAATAAACGAAAGAAAAGTGAAGATGCGCGCGCAGCATCATCACTCTTATGACTGCCGAAATCGCGCAAGGTGTTTAGTGTTTATTGACGATTCGTCGAAACGTAGATAATTTGATTACGTTCTTTTAAATACGAATTCAAATATGCAAAAATGAGAAAAAGTTTAAAAAAAAAAAATCACATTACATTCTTTTTTCACAGCAACGCAAAACGAAAATTCGAAAAAAACGAAAAAGAAAAAAAGAGTAACTACGTTTCTTCCTATCTTCTTTTCTAGTCTTGTCTTTCACCTCTGTGTGGTGCTGATTTAAGAACTGAGAGCATTCTTAGTTGCAAAACTATAATTTTATATACTAAACACAAGAGAAAAACGAGAAAGAAATAGAAACAAAAATTTTTTTTTGCTACAAAAAGAATATTAAAATGAAAGAAATGAACAATACTTATGCTAGAAGTTTCACGTATGGCGGTAGTGTGAAACAAATGGAACAAGAAACAGCAAAGAAAATGAAACGAATCGAAAATTCGATTTAATATATATAGGTAAAGCAATATAGAACTTCGAATTTCGCGGAATAGCATTCTATATAAGATATTTGGAGAAAAAATAAATAAAATGTTGTGTAAAGAAACGAGGTCCGATATTTCGTGGGGATGCAGTAAACGATTTAAAAAGAATTGCGAAAATGAAAAGAAAAAATGTATAAAATAATTCTTTAAACATGAAAATTTTACGTCCAAAAACAAAAAAGAAAAAATGAAGACAAATTCGTATTATTCTGTATTATTTAAGTCTGGCTACCTGATCAAAGTCTCTGCCCCCACAATTTATAGGATTTAGTAGTTTTAAAAAAGTACGGATTACTAAATACTCTGAAGACTACACAAATAAAGCTTATCAATGATTGTATTTTGAGTGATGATTTATTATTTGTACTCTCGAATTGTCAGCTTTTAATGTTACATGTAAAAACAAAAAAAAAAAAAAAAAGAAATGAATGAAAAAATATCCGTCGAAGAGAAAAATTTTCTCGAAGCAGCGTTGTATTACTTTTCGTACGTTTCGATTGGCAAGGTATTTTGTAAATGTGCGACTTGTCAAACCGTCTGTTACTTTTTGTCTATTGCTTGGACAGTAACTGCATAACTCAAATGTTCTCAATAATCGTTAAGATACAAAAAGCGGCGGATTAATGGCCTGCGATCGTTTAGTCTTTAGGAGGTACATTAACTTTTTACTATGTTTGTACATTGACCTATGAACGCTCAAGAATTTCGTCATTATAAATTCTAATACTTCTTTTGTTCTTATTCTTTTCTTTTTTATTGATTTTTTTTTTCTGTACATAGTAAAAACGTTATCTTATTGTCTAATCTGTTATTACGGACATATCGAATATGTCTTCCTTTCTATTGCTTCTCTATCAATGAATTCACCGTTGTTTCCTCTTCCTCTTCGATATTTCGCGAAAGAAAAAAAAAAAAAAAAAGTTACACGAGTTTTAGAGTTTTACATGAGTTCAGGTACGATTTATCACGGCATCTCACGTTTCGCGTCTATCTGGTACGTAATGTAACGTAGCACAAAAAAAATTGAAACGGGGACCAGTTTAACGGGTCGAAAGATAAGCGCTATATTTAGAAACTCGGCGTAAAACTTTCAACTTATGCAAGATACGATTGTCGATTAACTTAACCTACGCGAATTTCATTCGTGTTATCATTTTGTACGGATTTAATTTATAGTTATGTAAAAATATTATAAAATTTGGTCATGGTTACAATTGTTAACCGTGTTTTTAAAATGTATCTTCATTTTGTTGAAATATTCTTTCTCTTATTTCTAATTCAATGCTTAGAAATTGTTATAACCTATTAGTCCTATTTTCTTATGTTTCATTCGATATTTGTCCTTGTAATGAAAATTAATCGTATCGTAAAGAACGGATGTTAATTTTGTTTTTTCAATTCGACAAGACATTTTTTAAAGTGTTTTGAGCAAAACGGGTATAGTGTTGGATGGTCGCAGGTACGACATGCCGCTGCAAGATGCGAACAGCATCGCAAGCTTTCACGACAACAGGATGCCCATAACTCAGGACCAGCTGCAGCACAATTGTAGCAATAGCAATCACCTGGAAAGAGACAAGAAGAAATATTGATAATCAAAAATGAAATTCGCAAACGTTTATTTTTAATCAATATTCTATTCGATTCGATTACACAAAACAATAGATGAATCATTGTAAAAATTGAATATAAAAAATTATATGAATCAGTAACAATGTTAACAAATTGATACTTTTTTCAGGTTTTAATGATATTTCTTTAAATTTTTGTTTTAAATGAAAAACTTGCATTTAGATAATTTAGATAGAATTTAATTCTTTGGTCCTGATTTTTTAATTTATTAAAAGTCTTTTATTTTATATTTATGATATTATATAAAATATCTTTCAATAATTATTGATTAGCTTTATTGCTATTTTATTTTAAATTATAAATATAAATATATTTTTATTAGAAGTGATTTCTCTACACCACATATTTTATTTTTTCCATTTGCTCCGTCTTCTCGATAACGGATTGCAATTCCATTACTAAAGCAACGTGCTTGCATCATAAGATATTCGACTCCTTATGTTAAATAACCATAACGAAAAGGGGAAAGAAGAGGAACACAGGTAAAACGTATCGTATATCGCACGTGTGTATTTTTTATACAGTAACTGAACTAAAAACAAGACAAGTCGCTATTTTCTTAAACATTACGATCACGAAATATATATATATATATATTTGTCATTCATTTTTTTTTAATTGATACAATTGATACAATTTTTTCTTACATTCAATTTTTATAATCTATATTTTTTTAAAGTGAACATTTTTTTAATTGATATAAAAAAATATGGATTATGAAAAAAGAGGTAAGAAATTAATACATTGTTGAAGAATTCAAACAGATCAATGATTGCATTCTGTATATGATAATTAGATGGTTCGATAAACCACACATGTCTTGTATATAGTTCACTTGCTAAATCGTAGTTTCTTGATCGTTGAATAGTGAAAGGAAGAGATGTAAGATGGAATACACAAGCACTGCGTTGATTATTATAAATTATTCTCTTGGAAAAAATTGCAATACGTGTAATAAAAATAAATGTTTAATTTTCTGCTTTCAAATTGCTTAAGAATTTTATAATAATAAATTTTTCTTATTCTAGAAATAATTAATTATTTTAAATTATAAATTATAGATTAAATTATAAATAAATTTACGTAAATTAAAATTGATTTTCCATGATCATTATATCGATTATATCGGATATTTTCTATTATCTCTTAGAGATAAGGTTTAATTAAGTAAAATATAATTGATAACTTATTTAAACGATTCAATTATCATCATATAAATTTATTTTCGAAAAAATTCTAATTTTTACGAAAAAAAAACTATTTTTTTTTAAAATCAATATTTTTTAATTTTATTTTATTTTATATTTTATATTTTATTATATTTTTTAAAGTTGATTCCAAATTAAATTTTGATGATAATTTCCATAAATTGTAAATAATTTTTAATATAAAAATTTAAGAAATAGAAGTAAAGCGACTTTATAATGATACATGGTGAAAGTACATCTTCAGGCATCTATCCAATTCTTTCTCAAGGGGTTAATATTCCGATCTTTAAGGTAAAAATAGAAACTAAAGTTTCTATTTTTCAAAGAAAAATGACTTATAAAATGAATTATTACTTTCTATATGATTTAATGGAATTCAATGACGTACATTCAATTGGTAAACGAACATTCTGAAATTAATAATGATATGCAAACAATGTGAAGCTAGAAGTTGCTATAATATATATTTCGATTAATTTTAATAAAATCTTGTTGTTAGTGAAAGTGTGCTACTAGGCTAGTATCCAATTCTTTAATCGCGAAGGGTTAATATTACATTGTTTAAAATAATTAAAAATATAATTAATTGGTTAATGATATATTTTTACGAGAAAAAATTAAAGTAGCAACAATAATAAATCATTAATTAAAGATAAAAAATATTTTTAAGCAAAAGAAAAATGAATGATTTTTATTTTCTTTTTTTTTTCTTTTTTATTTTTTTTATAAATATACAATAGTACAATTGTAGTAATGATTAATTAAATATTTTCAAAAATATATATGTATAATGCAATATTTCATATTTTGCAGCATTATGCAATATATATGCATTGAATTATGCTTTACAACACTTCGTTTTTTCTATTTATTACTAGCCATTAAATTTTCCTTAATATTTTTTTAATTAAAGAATCATCAGAATTTATTTTTTTCATTAATCCGTATAAATTCCAATTATCTTGCTATTTATATTCATATTTTTCAAAGTAAAAACTGTTTCCCAATTGGCATTATTCCCGAGAAAATGATTTATTATATTACATATCAATACATTTAAACGTAAATTAAAAACATTTAAATCAAATATAATAAAATGCGAAAAATAATGTTTCGTTCAATTGAATGATAGATCTAATTCATACATTAATGCTCTCGTGTGATCGTGTGCATTTAACATGAGCAAACAATGTCTGGGAGTGGCTATGTCAAGGTTAGAATCTCTATTATACATCGCGGAAAGTCGTGTGTTTATTTGTAATATACAATTAAGATTATCTGACTGGAATGCAAAAATAATATTTTATTTTTTTTTTAATATATTAATTTTATATTCGTTTATTTATGTATTATTTTTATACATATATGCACATAAAGTTTTGAAATCCTTGTATGATTACCTTGAGGACAGTCGACGGATCGCCTGGCCTCAGCTCTTCTGCATTCGAGGCCTTCCTCGCCTTTTGGACAAGACGTGAAAGATTCTTCGATCGAATTTTCACCGAGTATTGCGTTAATCTGAAAGTCAATTGGACATCTTCATTGGATTTGAGAATACAAAGTATATAATATACGTTGTACTTTTTCACAATTTTCAAATATTGATTTTACGTAACACTGAAATTATAAAAAAATTGATAAGATGTAAATAAAAAATTAATTTTAATTTTGATAAATTTATATCACAATATTAAGATATGACATTCTTATAATTATTAGAACTTTAAAACATTAATTGTTTCAAATCATGTACATAGATATTCCTTGATTACAATTTTCGTTGCGCAACGAGAATTGTTGATATTTTTAACTTCGTTAACCTTTGCTTTTATATATGCATATTTTAACGTACATTCATGTAAAGAATTAAACTTAATCTAAAAAAGGAATAAAAATTATCGAATTCGAATTTTTTTATTTCAAAATTTTTGCTTATGAAAAAAACAAAGAAGAAAAAATCATTATAAAATCATTATAATTATAATTATATTCGCTCAAACAAACATCGCATCTGTTATGTGAAAATTTACTATTTTTCAAAAGAGAAAATTTTCTTTTCCAATATTTTTTACAATATCCTATATTTTCAACAATATTGAAAAAGATATGTAATTTTTGAAACTTACTCGTTTGAATGCCCCGGGTTTTGAAAACATTTTTACTAATTTCGCTAACGCGTTTTCTTCCGTAACACTAGTGACATTTTCCTCGCAACAATGATGGTTTATCATCAGAAACGAATAACAAAGAAATAAAAATGTACCGCGAGAATGCATCACGCTGTCGTGGAAACACGCGCGACGAAAAAAGCTCACAACTCGTCCTGGATAATTTGAAATTGTGACTGGCGGTCAGGTAAAAAGAAGCACACCGATAGTTTGACTTCTCCATCTACCTTCTGGAGGGGATATCCTACATTACGACATGGCATAGAATAGAGCCATTCGAAGTATGATCACTAAAGCTCACATTTAAATTATTTCGTGCAAAATAATTTAATGATTATAATATAATAATTCTATTTTACAATCATTAAATTTATTTTGTATTACGTAGTATTACGTAGTATTTGTATATTTTTCGAATCGTTATACAATGTTAATATATTCATGGAAGATCAATTTTAGAATAAAAAAATTAATATGCAAAAATATTGATTAAAATTTATTTATTAAATTATAAACAATTGAAGTTTATAAATATTAGATAAAGATAGAAATAAATATCTTTTTATTAAATCTAATTTCGTTTTCCACAAACGTCAATTTTTTCTAATAAAAAAATTTATTAAGATTATAAAATTTATTAATACCAATTATACTTATTTTTTTTAGATTCTCCAAAGATATCCATGATTATATTATTTTAAGAATATATTAACAGTTTGCATATCGCGTTGCATGCAATATTTTAAAAAAATATATGAATGATTTGTATTATTTTAATTATTATATTATATTTGAACTTCTTTTGCTACTTTTTTTTAAATTACACTTAGATTATTTTATTATGTATTACTCAATCAAATTAAATTATTTTTTTACTTTATCAAAATTTCTTTTAAGACTTTTTAAATTTTTAAATTATAATTAAGAATTACATTCGATTTAACTAATCAATAATAACTAATAAAAAATGTACATCAACAAATACAAAAAGATTTACCAATTGAATGATTAAATTTGCAATTTTGAAAAAAAAAAAAGAAATTTCTATTCTAAAAAATTCAATCATAGATGAAAGATAGAATAATATAAACTTATCGTCTTATAGATTTTCTATATTTTGAATTATTAACTATGCAAAAAATCAAAAATTTTTATTTACGATTTAAAATAGAATTTAAAAATTATATTCAATCTAATGAAGAAAAATTGATACAATTAATTGAAGTAAAAAAAAATCTTGTTAAATTTCAAATATATTTAAAATTTTCTCTAATAAATGCTTTCCTATATAGATATATATATAATAAGATATGTATATATCTTACATATCTCACAAAAAACGAGTAAAATAAAATAAGATAAAAATTATATGATTTATAAGGGAAAAATATTCGCGTCATATTTTATATTAAAATATATTAAAATATACTCTACTTTGCAAAATTATCATCTTAAAGATAGATTGTAAAGTAATATATATATTTTTTACATTAAGATACATCATAGTTTTGAAAGAGAAATGTATGTTCAAATAATATTCCCTATCTCATTTGTAGTTACATACTAAAAACAAATATAAATAAGAAAAGCAATGATTGAACAAAAAAAAATTGATCGTTAACGCCATCTCTTTAATTTTAAAGATATTTTTTGAAAGACAAGATAAGATAGAATAATAAATTAAAAATTAACATCATTTTTTGAGCATTCTTAAATAACAAAAATATTTTTTTCAAAGATATCAAAAAATGATTCTCTAATTATTATTTATTAATTTATAATTCTAATTTATGCTGCTTTGAAATTTTGATATAATATGATATAATATTTAAATTTCAAGAAGATAATTAATCTTATTTATCATATATAATGCGAATACTTAAATCATAATAAAAAAAAATCACAATATTTAATTTAACTACTAATATACTATAATATATTTTTCGGATGTTAATTCTACCAAAAAATATAGGTTTATAAGATCATATAAACCTATATATTCTATCATATATTTTCTTTATAATGTCATATTAAATTTTAATTTTACTATCATTATTAATATTGTAATTTTATTTTATATTGAACTGATAACTTGATATCAAAACTTTTCATAATTTCTAATTAAACAAATTTTTTGAAATTTTTTCCCTAAATACTAGAATTTTTCTTTTTAAAAGTTGTCAAATTTAAATCTAACCTTCAGTTTTTAATTTTTATAAATTTAAAATTCTCCAAAATATTTAGAAAAAAATGAAAAAAGATTAGAGTTAGTAATAATCATATTTTGATTATCATAATTAAGATGATTTTAGAAATAAATAGCATAATAAAAAAGTTATATTTAGATATTAAATTTTGAAGAAATTGTAATCCTTATTAAAACAGATATATAACCTGAAGCTGGAGAACTTTGATCATCAATATTTCTTGGACCACTTAGGTTGCAGGAAAATGTGAAATATTATTCATAGTAAAAGAATATTTCCGCAATTGATCCGAACAATTCTTAGAAGTTCCTTATTGATTATACCATTGAAATGAGTTCTAAACATTTGACTATCGGTAAGATTATATTACTAAAACTTAATATTGATATAATTAAAAAATAATTCTTTTTATTTTATTATTTTCTAGGATCAGTTGCTCCACCCATTGTACCTGGAAAAATACGTTTGTATAGTATGCGATTTTGTCCATATGCCCAAAGAATTCATTTAGTACTTGATGCGAAACATATACCGTAAGTGAATTAACATTTTAAAATTATAATTTAATTTTTTATATTTTAAGAACACATTTTATTTAATTTAAATAGGACACTCATCTATTTTATTTTTTTTATTTTTATTCGTAAATTATTTTAAAATCTCACGAGTAAATGCAGTTTTTTTTTTATTATAGTCACGATGTTGTTTATGTAAATTTGACTCATAAACCTGATTGGCTACTAGAAAAAAGTCCTTTGGGTAAAGTTCCATGTATAGAATTAGAAGGAGGAGAAATATTATATGAAAGTCTTGTAATTGCTGAATATTTGGACGATACATATCCACAAAACAAACTATATCCTAATGATCCTCTAGCTAAAGCTAAGGATAAATTATTAATTGGTAGATTTAATTCTGTTATAAATACTATGTATAAGGTATTTGTTTTTCATACATAAAATTTATTTATAAAATACAAACATAATATATTAGAATTAAAATATAAATATTTATTTTTCAGTTGTTTATTAATACATCTATAGATCAAGATATATTTGATGAAGCTTTATCAGAATTGGAACTTTTTGAAAGAGAACTTGCATCAAGAGGTACACCATTCTTTCATGGTAATTCTCCTGGCATGTTAGACTTTATGATATGGCCATGGTGGGAAAGATCCAATACAATTAAAATGCTACGTGGAGATCAATTTACTATACCACATGATAGATTTAAAAGACTGGTAAAATATTTAGTAAACGTGTAGTATGAACTTGTTCTGCACAAACTATATTAGAATATATAAATATTAAATTTCTAATCTTTTATTTAAAATTACAGTTGGAATGGAGATCTGCCATGAAAGAAAATCCTGCTATTAGATCTAATTATCTTGATACTGAAATACATGCTAAATACATGCAAAGTCGTCGTGCTGGAACTCCACAATATGACTTGATTACTGATTAATAAATTTTAACTTACCCTTCATATGTTCATAAATTAAAATATAACATAATGCTTCAATAACTTAACTGTTCTCAGTTAAATACTGTAAATTTGTTGTAAAAACAAATAATGTAATATAAATAATTTAAAATTTTTTTTTTACTACTTATATAATAAGATAATTATATTTTATATTATGAAATTAATTCGTTTATGCAATGTAAATAAAACATATTGCCATATCAGTCTTATTAAAAAATTATGTTGTTATCTTATGCTTATACTTATATTTGATTATGAATTAAAAAAATTTTGAACATATAATATTAATAAAAAAAAATTAATATATTGCTGTAAAGTAAATTATTTTTTTGATTTATAAGAAAATATATGTTTCAAATGTTAGCAATTGATAATGTAATACAAAATAGCAATGTATAAAAAATTTTTCATATTAATATAAAATTCAGATTATATAGAAAATAATATTTTTCAAATAATAAAATTACAAAAAATATAAATATAATATAATATAAAAATCTTATATTGTTCCATAAAACATTAAATATAATCCATAAAGCAGAAAACATGCAAAAATTATGCTTGCTGCTATCATGAATGATTTTGTATTCTGTTTTCTTAATTTTTTTAATTTTTCTTCGTTCTTTTTAAGTACCTCTTTAATTTCTTCTAATTGTGTTTCCAACTCTTCACGAGTTTCCATTGTGAGTAATTTTGTCTTAAGTTTTTTTGTCAGCATATCTAATTTATACATAGATTCATTTAATGTATCTTCTACTTTTTGTATCTAATATATGAAAAAATTAATTTATATTTAATAATTATAAATACAGGTTAAGATAAGATAATTTTATTAATTGAAATAAAAATATATAAAAGTTTATTATTCATACAAGTACCTTTGTCATGATTGATTCATTTTGTGTCATTTTGTATATTAATATATATGCTTTCTTGTTATATTAAACGTAATCTTCTAACATTTCAAATGAATGTCTAGTATTCTCGAATGTCAAGTAAATAAGAACATGTGTTCCTATCTTTGCTAAATACAAAATGGCGGTTCAAACCATAAGTTTATAGATATAAATAAGATAAATTATAAAGATAAATTTTCGTAATTTTTTTTTTTACTTAAAAATATTTGATTTTTAATAAAAAATAGAGTATAACGTTATTAAAATAAATATTAAAAAACTACATATATCATTTTTTAGAATATATAGAATACTACTATATTACTATTACAAATATTATTATAAATTATTTTTCTTATATCATATATTATTATACGAAGTATTAATATTCATAAGATATTTTGAAAAGTCAATTCTAAAGATCAAAACAAATATAAAAATTGTATACAAAAAAATCGCGTTTGATGCTTATTTATTAAAATTATAATAATTAATATTAACAATTTTTGTTATGAATCATAAATTTTATCTCTATAATATCGAAGTTCATAAATTTTATCATAATCTTATATATAATTATAATTATCATGTATTATATATATATAAATTTTTTATAATAGATTTTATAATATAAAACTAAAACATTTCACAATTATATGTAAATGGCAAAGTATATCTATGTACATCTTATGAATAAATATAAATATCACAAAAATTTAAATTAGATTATAATTGATATACGAATAATATTATAAATTATTATTATTAGTATGAAATAAGATTATAAGGAATGTAAATTAAAAGTGCTAATGAATTATATAAGTACTACTTAAAAAATGATTTAATTTTTAGTGCATATTATATTATACATAGAACACAGGGTTTTTTGCAGTTTCACTCATCATCTCATACATACTGTATTTATAATAGTTTATTTCTGTTAACTTAAATAAAATTACTTTCTCACTTATTTCTTCTTTCACATATAGATAAAATTAAATCTGCAACATATAAAATAAAATAATTTTAAAAAATGATTAGATATAAATTCAATTAAAAATTTACTATATAATAATTACCTGCAAAGAGATTGGGGTAGAGAGGAAATAATAGGTCCATATCCTTGTGAATTATCATACAATTCAAATAATGGTGCAGCTACTAATTTATAATTTTTTGGTACTGCAAATAGAGCTAAAAAATATAAAAATAATTATATTATAATATTGGATTTTGTTACATTTCAATATGGGAATATATTTTTTATTTTATGGTATATATTTTTAATCATGAATAATAATTATAAATAAAAGATATATTACCTTTCTCTTGCAGTTGCACAAGAAACAACCTTTTATGTTCCTTTGGTTTGGTAATATGTGGTGGTACATAAGGATACTGAGGTGGTTCAAAATTAGGTCTCCACCAATTTCCAATGGTATCTTCTATTACCCATTCCTGTTTAACACCATCTTGACGCCCAAAGGTCTGAAAATTATTTTAATATTATAGTATCAGTTATTTTTCTTTTTCTTTCTCTCTTTCCCAATTCTACTATACTGTGTATACATCAAAATACAATCTTCTTCGTTCAGTTCACTAAGAACATGGTTACATAATTTTGACATATGTACATTGTTTACATTATTTAAGATGGGTATATAATTTTATTCGGGTAACAATTTAACTTGATCAATGATTACCTACTATGTTCCTTCTATATAATGTATATAGATTAAAAGTATTTATAGAAATACTTCCGATTTTTTTTACTTACAGATACCTAATTAAATGAAACAGCTGTTGTACATACGTTTATCATTTTAATCAAAAATTTGACAAATTAGTAAATATAAAATCTAAAAAACTGCCTATTTGTTATATGAAGAAAAATCATAATCCTAAATATTTTAAGTACTTTTTATCTTTTCAATGAATTACAACAAAAAATTGATAATGATATATAAAATACAATCTTCTTATCATAGTATTACAATCTTCATGTCTTGCCTCTTCTATTTCTGAATAACATATAGCGAGTGACACAAGAACAATGTTCTTAGCTAACCATGATTTGTATAACGTAAAAAATTATAATTTCATAACTATAAACATTGAAATGTCCGGGCATGCAGCACACTAAAAATATAAATACTAATATAATTAATTTAATAAAATTCCCTATTTTGAGCTACAGGCCCGGTTACATAAGTTCTACAAATATCTGTAGGAATAATACAATTGATCCTTAAACAGTGTTATAATCTAACATATCAAAGTGCCACTCCTAGCTACCATATAAGGTAGCATAAGGCTTCGTGCTAACTGTTACCTCTGTAAGGAGCCGTTTCAGGCCCTCTACCTCGTCTTCTCCTGCATTTAGTTCTCCACCAGGTCTAAAAAATAATAAATAAAAATATATAAATATTTTTATATTTTTTAATAAATTTTTTATAATCAAGTTTAGAGATATGAGAAAACTAAAAATTAATTAAATAAAATAAAATTTAAATAAATTTTTATTTAAATAAAAATTAAATAAAATCCCATGATATCTAATAATCTAATGATTAATTTAATAATTCTAATAATTTTCTCATTGCATAAATTTTGAATTCATCCTTTGAGTTTTCACATATACTTAATTGATATCACAATAATACTTACAATTTGAAGAAAGTTGTTCCCAATTGGAGCAGGAGAACATGTGGTAATCCATGTTCATGTACCAATAAAACCCCTTCAACACTGCGACGCATTCCAATTTTATCGAATTCATCTCGCATACGCTGAAACCTTGCTGGTACAGATGGATCTTTCTCGAAGAGTGGCTCTTTTGTTCCAAATGTATAGTTTGTCAAAGGATATCTATGATAAATGAGTTTTATTTTTGTGTTAGGTTCTTACTTTTTATGCAATCCTTCAGTAACTAAATCCAGTCTCTTCAACATCACTTTCACAAATATTACAATATATAATGATAAAGATTATACAGGTACTCACAATGCACTAGATAGTCTGAACATATAATTTTGTCCCCAGCAAACCTTATATTAATTTTCACATTTTTATATAATGACAAGACAAAAAATATTATTTTGTGCTCATGCAAGCAAGAGGAATAACATACAAAGATTCTTTTATAATATGAAAATAATCATTTTATAACTGATATTTTTTTATATTTAAAAATGTATATACATTGAATAAAAAAAATGTATATATATATATATATATATATATATATATATATTTATATATATACACACATGTATAATAAAATTGTAAATAAGTGCTAGAATTGATAATTTTGTATGATTTACAAATACAATGTTATTTAATAATATTTATCAATTTATCAAGTAACAAGTTAAATTTTTGTTTGAAAACTAAATTTCTACATAAAAATCTCATATGTAATAATCACTTACATATAAAATACAAAATATTAAATATAAATGTTTTGTATAAATCATTATATTACTTATAATATTACATGTTTACATTAATTATAAGTAATCAAATGTATTATATTATTTGTTTAGAAATATATAGTACATGTATTTATCTTTTTTAAAAAATTTTTTTTATGTAATATATTGTGACATATGCATTGACATATTGTAATTTATAAATTATATATGAATAAATCACAACAATTTTTGTACCAAATAAATATGTTGTAATAATTTTTAATAATATCTTTAAACACTATATAACTATAAACTTGCCAAATATCAAAATATAAATAAGTAATTAAGATACTTATACCTATACAATTAATTCTTTACATTATATAATCTGAGTTTATTATTCACTTATAAATGATATCTTGTAAACAAATATATTTATATAATAAATATGTTACATTCTTCAGTATGTTGTTTCATTTTTAAAACATTATTAATGTCGCAGTAAATAAAAGATATAAATCTCAAATGTAATATTCTATTAAAATTTCGTTTTATAAAAGATTATTTAAAATATTCACAATATCTGTGCACATTATGTGATTTCTTAAAAGTATAACAAATAAATACAATTATGAATTATTTATAACAAATACATTTATGATAATTTGGATATAAAAAAAATGTTATTTTGCAAAATTTATCTTACATAAAAATTCATTTTACTAATAAAAAAAATATAAACATTTGTAATTTTATCTATTAAGAGATATATAATCTTAGATTATAATTTTTAAAATTGTTTGCTTTATATATTTTTTTTCTATACATAATATCAAAATAATTAGTATATGAAAAACAATAAACTATGACAATATATTTATTTCTTCAAATATATACGCATTATAAATTAAGAGTCACATTATTATTGTGACTAAAAAATAACAAAACATATTTTCATACGCAAACATACATTCAATGTATAAAAGAGGCCAATGTACATTATATACGATGGCTATAATTTTGGTAAGTATAAATATAATTTAATGGAAATTAAATGTCTTTAACTTCTTTATAATCAGAAGCTTATATTTTGTGCAAATAAAGCACGAAAGACATCATTTTATTCTATATTTGGGAATTTTAAGCAAAAAATCATATATTTAATTCATTTTTAATTCAATGATATATATATAATGAATTATGAGAAAATAATTTATAGAAAACATTTTATTACATGAAAATTTTCATGGCATTTTAAAATAATTGGTTATGTTATTATGTTTCAAAATAAATATAAGCAAAAATAAATTATTAAATCATTAATCAATAATGATTTTAATAATAATGATTTCAATGAAATATTGCTTAAAATTTCCATGTGTACTTAACGAAAAGATGAACAGCCGTCTCATGGTTGTACCATGTAAGATGCATTGAAAGGTGTTAGGAACATAATTTTAATTGCTAGCGTCTCTTAACCGGCCATAGTTGTTCTACAGGAGAGGCAGTCAAAACATTAACTCTAAAAAATAATGTAATTAAGTCACATATTGATTATCACTTACAAGTTAACTGTCCTGTTGATAGTTACAGACTGGTTCTGTACAACTTTCCCTTCAAACGAACTGTTACTGGCTCTTCTTGGCCATCCGCTTCCTTTAACTTGAGTTGTTGCCATCGCCATTTTTCTTTGTATTACACTCTACAAATCTTACGCACTAACGTCTGCCCGCGCAATCGGTTACTTACTACTTCGTGTTTTCTCGAATATCACGAATTGTTCACGAGCCAAAGAAGTGTTGCCAAATTAAAAAACCTGCTTTCATACTTTTTCATATTCTTTATATCAAAAATATAATTATAATAGAGATATTAAATATATTAAATAGATATAATTTTTTTGTATATATTTTATAAAAAAATATGATATAAAAAATTTTTTATAATGTAATATATTTTACAATCAATATTACATATTTATTTTTATTAATATTGAATATTAAAAATAAAATTTTTTAAAATAAAATTTAGATTTTTTAATTTATTTAACATTAAATAATTTATTTTTAATTTATTGTATTTTAATTATTATTATATAAATATAAAAATGACAAGATAATATTGAAATAGAAATATCGAATTTAACTATGAAATATTGGTAATAGTGAATAATACGACTGCGGGGTTTTCACAACCGATTGCACGGAAAACGACAGCCATTACAGAATTGGCTGAAGACAGGAAGCAATTGTCGTTTATTGAAAGCGAAAATTTCTTTGTTGTCGTGTTTAAATTTGTTTACGGCTTCTATAATCAGCATTCTCCTTATGAGATACACCGTATTTGCATAGTAAGTTCGGTGAGTCAAATATTCTGGTGTGCTTCTCAAAATATTTCAACATTTCCAAGTTGTGAAAATGGCGAATGGGTAATGCACAATGTAATAAAAAATTTTTCTTCTTTGAATTTTATTATTGGTTTTGAAGTTTAGTTTTATCATGTGTGAAATCATTTAATTCATGCACTTTTTTATCATTTTTTTTGTAGTTAAAAAAATATTTTTTCCTATAAATAGTTTTTTCGTGCTTTGAAAATTGTGAAGTGTCGAAATTTAGCAATGTTTTATTTTATGGTATTATGGTAATAATATAATGGTATTACTACAATGTTTTAGACATTCAAATATATCGATATAAAGAATCGTTAGATATTTATTAGATATTAATTTTTATATCTTATTGTTTAAAAAGAAGTCGAATATTTTCTGTAGAAATTAGTGTAGAAATTAATTGAATAAAAATAATTTTATTCACTTTATTAATTTTTTTATTCAAATAAAGAACAATAAATTTAAATGTATATATATATATATATATATATATATATAAATATTTATGTTATATTGCCTAGTATAAAATTATATAATATTGGATTTTAATAAAAACATTATATTATTACTTGCAAAAATTAATACATATGAGGGGAAAATTTAAAAATTTCAAAGTTAAGAAGTAATGTATAAAATATATTATAGTGATTCAAATAATATACTTTTTAGAATTAAATAAAATTGAAACTTTTAATATTTATTTTATAGTTACAGTATGTGATTGTTGTAAGAGGTTTATAGGTACAGTATGGAAAAAATGATGTGTGTTGCAGGATCTTAGGCAACTGAGTGTGTGTTAGGTGTCAAGATCAGGTATCAGCATCATCAGTGGACTTTAGTACAATGACATGGTGCAGTTGACTCCTTTTCCACTTCTTCATTTTATTATTCTTCGCTGATGGACTGTTTGCTGCTTGGTCGTCTTTATTCTCATCAACTTCTTATCTTTCATCGTACATTTTAACTGAGGGTGAAGAAGGAAGAGATTTCTCAAGTATCTAAAGTGAAGGTAATGCTTCATAAGTAATGTAATAAAATCTAGCTCATAATTTTGGAAGGAAGTGTTGTGATTTTACTACAGGCTCATTTAGTTCTTCATTATCTTGGAATGTTCCAAGATGGTCATTGAGAATTAAGCACCATTTCACATTTACATTTCATGCAAAATATTTTCTCTTTTTACTATTCATTCATGCTATCTAATGAGAAATGGTAAGTAATTAATAAAATAGTGATAATGAAAACAATAAAAAAATTAAAAGCAAAATATTGCATAGAAATGAAGAACATTTTTATATATTTGCATGATTATTTTTTATATGTTCTTCATTTTTTAAAATATTGATTATCACATACATCCTAATATTATAAACTTACCTTAATAAAATATAATAATTGAGCATTTTTTTCAAGATGTACCATGTTATTCGAATGGTACTGAATTATATTCAAAAAAAAAAAAAAATTTCTAAAAGGAAAACTTTTTTGAAGAGAAACATTTTTCATATAAACTCATATTTTTCTCTAAAAGTTTTAAGTTGATATAGAGGATCATAATCATGGATTCTGCTCATGTTGCATAAAATAGAACTTGAAAATATGTTTAAAATGTATCATATCAAATTTTTCTTTTAATAACCTATTCCATTATGCGTTTAAATATTTCGAAGTATATTATTTTAAAATGCAGCAACTATGATTATTTGATTCATTCATTATTCATAGAAGGTAAGTTTATTCATAAATAAGAAGCCATGCATAAATAAAGCAATAATATATTTTGCAAAGTTTAAATTAAAATACATGTATCGTACGTCCATACAATTATTTTTACAACAAAAATTCTAAAAATATAGGAAATAATAAGACTTAATATAATAATTTATTTTCTTTATATACAAAGTATTTATATATAAGTATTTAATTATTTTTCTACAAAAAGAAAGTAGTAAAAAATGTCGAAATCCAATTAAAAATAAAAAGGCGCGGATAAAGGTCGTTTATGTATGAATCGTGATTTTTACATATTTAGTTTATTTAAAAAAATATAAGTTAAGAGGAGCGCAAGAAAGGAGTGCATTTTTCTTGCAAGGTCCTTGAACGCTGGGAGTCATCGCCTTATCATTCAAGTGCATTTCCGTTTGCACTGTTCTACGTGGACACAATGGTCATCGAATTATTCTACTCTGTTTTTCCTGTTGTATACTTTGCACCATTTTATGAAGTGCAGTTTTTTCCTTCGGTTCAAAGTATGTATTGAATCCATTAAAAATAGCGTAAATTTTCCATTTTTGTGGCTAAAATTTAGGATTATAACATGGTACTAGTTCCTAATAATACGTATTAAGTTAAACAACATACATAAAACGTACAATCATTAAAAACAATGATATATAAAACAGACTTTTATAAAAACCGATTTGATTTCTTTAAAAAATATTCGTAAAAAAAATAATACTCTTAGAATTCGAAATAATCGTTCTTGGATTCAACAAAATTATTGAATTTATGAATTACACTGCTAAAAAGCAATCATATTATTTTATTATTATTGTTAGCACACACCGTCGCAAGAAATATTAATTGTGGTGCTGAGCGACGAGGAAACTCATGGATCAAATGTATATGTGGACGATGGAAATCGGTCATTAATCTTATATCTACACAACAATACATCGTACTACTGATGACGTATATCAGGTCGTGCATACAACACGAGAAAGGAAGAGAAAGATGCTACAATTGTTTGCATCACTGGGCCCTTATATATTTTATAATCGATACTTTTAATAGTTATGCTAATACTTTCATTCACGGCGAAAGCGCGTTTTTTTAACGTTTATTCGACAATCGAAAGCTCGTAATTTTTTATGATATTCGAAACTTCTTTTGTTCTCATGAATATATAACGTGCAATCAAAGTATATAAAATTATTAATTAATAAAAATACTTATAATTAAAGTTTAAAAATAAATTAAATAAATATTTTTAAATCGTTTTAAAAAAGTCTAGAACAAGAGAGGTTTCGAATTTTCGATATAAATAAAATTATTTTCTTATAATAGTGGCAATGCAGAAAAGTAAACGAGGGAAAGGGAAAAATAAATATAAAGGAGAAAAACTGCGTTTGGTTGCGGCGACTACTTGTAAGTTGATGCAGCTACTGATTCAGATTGACCGCATAAAAGTCTGGTGAATGAAATCGAATCTCGTTGTCTCTCGTTGGATTTCTATTTCTCTTATTCGTATGTTTCAACATATCTTTTGTTCCCGTAACGAATATGCAGCCAGCTTTACGAATTACGGCAATTTCGGATCAATATACTTCCTATTCCCTCTTCCTATCTTCATGAATTTTATCATAAAAGAAAAGAAACGAAATTGGAAAAAGTAAATGTGTGTATGTATTACACATGAAAAATTTTGCAGAAATGGAAGATGAATTTATGGATGAAATTGAAGTATTACGTATTTACAAGTGAAATTTTAAATTTAAAAAAAAAAAAAAAAAAAAGTTGAACTTACAGTTTAACACAGAAATATAATAATTCATAACGAATATGTCGAATAATATAAAGCCTGAAAATTTAGACTTTAAATTGTATTTTTCATAACATTAATACATTAATTAGTTGAAGAAAAAATATATATATATATATTTAGATTTATGTTACGGGAATATAATAAAAACAGATTTTTAAAATTTCCTTTAAGGAAATCATTTTTACACAGATGAAAGAACAAAATTAGCTTACTTCGAATAGATCAAAATTATATTATGCTTTTTTTCCATTATCATTAGTGATGTGTATATGCGTATATTATACAATACACGATTAAAAAGCCGCTTGAATGGAAGTGAGATAGATATATTGAATTCCTCGCACGCACACACGCACACACATATATATATATATTATACTCAGCGAGTATAAGTCTCGTTACTTGAACTTCAAAACGTTTTGGTCGAAACGTTAAAATATTGACAATTTTTAACGATTTTTAAAAACGCGTTTTTGAAACTTTTCTTTCAATGGTCATCAAACGTTCCAAAGTAAGCTCGAGGGAGCTTGTTTTACTCTTCGACAGAAGTTCGACGTGTGACGAAAGTTTTACGAAAAAAAAAGGAAAGGAAAAGGAAAAAAAAAAAAAAAAAAAAACGTTTGAAACGCGCGTTCATCGTTCCTCTGGAATTTTCTTGTTCTGTCACGACATCATGGACGTGCCACCGCTGTACGGATATGGAACCTCGAGGTGGATATTTGCTGATTGACCCTCATCGTTGTCTCTCTGTGTCAATAATTTTTCCATCGATCTGTGTCGACCTGTTGAAGCCTAGTCGCGAAATTTGACGAAGTTTCACCACAGCCAACGATCTGCTCAAACTTCGACATCGATCGTCGTTTAGGGTTGATCCTGATGAACGTTCAGATATTAAGTTTCCAATATGAAATTGTTGGAATTGTGTGGTTATTTTGAAGTGAAGAATTAAGTTATCGAGAATCCTTATTACGCTTAGTATATATTATAATGAACAAATAATAATCAAATTTTTATTAAAAAGTCGACTTGTCGAGTCGAATAATTTGGTAAAGCGAATCGAATTTCGTTTACGGAAAAAAAAAAAAAAAAAAAAAAAAAAAGGAAATAATAACTTTACATAGAATTCTCATCTGCAGACTGCTGACTTGATTTCAAAAATTTATTCAATCCTCTGATCTTTTTGCAATTGGTGCTCTGGAAATTCTAGGTATCTTATCTCTCTAAAATTAAATTACTTCTAAAAAAAAATTAAATCGAATACATGGTGTAGGTCTCCAGATAGATACTTTTCAATCTCCTAAGAATCCTATGTATCCTGTCTTTTTTAGAACATTATCCCATGTTACGACTACTTTATGACATCGTGTACACTTATAAATTTTAATTATTTACCATCTTGTAATATTTCGCGAATGAAAACGTGAAATGAAATGTGGTTAAGGATTGGGCCTCGAAAAAAGGCGTTCAAGTCTCTACGTTATCGAACTTCCAATCTACCTAGAGTCCACATGCTGTATTTTTAAACTGCTGTCCAACGGATTCCTGAAACCCGAGGCTACGTTAAGTTTACTATAATTACTTACTCGTTATTGTTAGAAGTAATAGAATTTTCATCGATTATAATCAGAATTTAAGATGAAGAAGAAAAATTTTTTGTTTCTTTTTTCTGATAAAAGAATCGTGGTGTTGTGCTCAATTTTTTTTCACCATTTTTTTTTTTTTTTTAACTTTCCCTTAATATTTTCGCATACTATTTAACGCATGCGTTTCGTCAATGATTATTTCAATGATGCTGCTAACGCGGCTGTTGCGTTTTCTTTTCATCGAGGATTCGTTGCTGTCGTATCTTCACGTTACAAAAAAAAAAAAAGCAAATATCGTGCCGCAATCATTGTTGTCTGGTATTGTTTTATTCCTTAATTTACGCAATTGGTTCATCCAAGTAATGATTGATAAAAGTCAAGAGTAATTCTGATAAAAAAGAATGAAAATATTGTTTTTGAGAGCAAAAAATTAATTTCATTTATACAGAGAAAATCTCTTGATCGATAATTAAAAGTGCAAGATTCGATTTGATTTAAAGATGATCATTTCACCGTTGGAGAAGAATGATTTACATTCGATGAATATAGGAATTGAAGCGTCAGAATTGCTAATATTGCTATATTACGCAAATGATATTATCTATGAAAAGAAAAAATTTCTAATAAAAAAGTTTATTAATTGAAAAATTTATTCCAATTAGCTTTGTTATAATAATTTAATTTTAAATAATTATATTTTTTTTAATCAATGATTTTATGAATAATCATTACTTTCATTTCTGTGAAATGAAATTCCTAAATTAACGTCTCAAATATAAATATTTCTTAAAATGTTTTCAATATTTTTTTTATTTCCGTTTTAATTTTTTGTTCATTTATTTAAAAAATAATTAACTATTCTTATACTTATTAATAATTACAATATTTAATATATTTTTCTTTTTAAAAATTTTTTTTATGATACTTATTAATATAATATTGATAAGAGATAAGAAATATTTTATTTATTGCTTGATATATTCAGCAAATTTATATCGTTAAACGAGAAAATGCGCTAAAATAATAAATGTTTTCGTGAGTAAAGATTATCATATTCTTTAAAATCCTGAGATTTTATTACGTAATTATTACGTGAAAAGAAAAAAACAGTATTCAAATTTATTCTCTGTATTTGAAAGTTTTATTGCGTTTCATTTTTTTTTTTTTTTTTCTTTAAAGATGACAAACTTTAATGACGTCATTATTAAAATAATGTTCATCATTTTTTTTATTTCGTTGAATAATCAATTAAAAAATTATTTTATTATTTTATTTTGATTAAAATTTTATGAATAGTTATATTATTAAAGTAATTCAACTTAAGAATGGGAAAAGCAAAAATATATTAGAAATTTTAATCGTTAATTTGATATTATAGATTATCTTTAGTTGCTTTTTTTTATTTTAATAAAAAAATAATGAAAATTTATTTTATCTTATCTTTATCTTATTATATATAAATATGTAATGATTCAATTGATAGAAAGATTGAAGGATAGAAAGAATAAAAGATGTCGAAATTTTAATATTAAACAATTATTATGAATTATTTTTCATTACATGTTTATTTTAATAAAAAAAAGGAAAGATATGATTATTATTATTTTTTGTTTCTTTCAAAAAATTAATATTCATTTCATCTGTTAAAAACAAATTTATAAATTAAATAATATTATTATTTATAAAAAGAATTTATTTAAAACCAGAACAAATTTAATAATAAAATAATTAATATTCCTTTTAGTTCAATTAAAAAAAAAATCATAAAATATAGAAAATAAAAAATAATTTTTCTACCAATTTATAAAAATTTATAAAATATAATAGATTTTAGAATGATCACTTCGAACAATCTTCAAAGTCTTGTTACAGAATTGTTTCTTACATGCTATTGAACAGTAATTGATCTTTTATTCATTACATAGAAATTCATCGTTGGTCGATTATTATTCATGCTTTTAATCGATCCACGTAGAAAAGCCTAGGACACTAGTGATTGTATCAGCCATTGATGTTTCGATAATAAGCAAACAGAACAAGTACATACGTAATCTCTATGATATAATTTTTAATTTTGTTAATAATAAGATTAAAAAATTATCACGTTGACATAATGATTTGATTTTTTACGTAAATTTTTATTTTAAATTTTACAATGTAAAAAATTATTAATATTCTATTAATTAAAATTCTATTAATATTTTAATAATTATCCTTCTACTTCTGTACATGTAATATTTATATTAGAATTATGTTATATTAAATCTGTATATTATATGCTTTTCAATAATCATTGAATCGAATTAAGATATTCATTTGATTTTGATTGACTTTCCGTGCGCATATCTCTTTCATTCGTCAACTTAAAAAATAATTAATTTCAATTTTAAATATTAAAAAAAAATTCTAAAATTTTAAATACATATTTCTTTTTATGATATAAAATTTTTAACACGTTTTCATATGTAAGTACTATTTTATTTCTAAGTAAAATGAAATCTATAAATTTCTAATTCTAAACATTAATTATTATTATATTATATATAGAATATATTCATTCTATTAAAAATTCTTTCATAGCTTTCTATATGTTATGTAAATTTCTTTACCTTGAATTGAAACATAATATTATTTATTATAATCACTGACAAATTGTGTTATATAATTTGAATATTATTATGCTTTGTGATTATATTAAAAATTTTGCAAGCAATGAGCGTGTTAAAGCGTCATCAAAATAGCGACATCAATTGATGCAGATAATCAATCCAGGTGCAGCATTTTACTCTTTTTTTTTTCTTTTTTTTTTTTCTTTTTTTTTTTTTAATAGAAATCGTTTCGACCGCTCATTCTCAATTTTTTTTTTCTCGATTCTCTCTCTTTCTGATGCCCGAACGTGTGAACTGACGTCTGACCGATTTTACGATCCCTTTCTCTTTTCAATAGAGATTACTATATAATCTTTACGATCGAGGTCGTGCTCGATTACGACTTTCGTTTCGGTGTTAGAAACGATCCTCCAGTTTCCATAATTGCTTAAAACTAGGACATTAAACTTATAGACACGTAAGCTTTAAAAATAAGAGGCGTAGAAAAAATTATTTGCAATGTGAATGTAGATCTTAAGTAGCAAGATCGTGAATTGAATGTGTTATCATGATTGGATGTGAAGAATTATTTTTAAATTTTCCTGTAAATCCTGCAGAAAATAACACGTGTTTCTAACTAGAATATATCTAGTTTTCTAAATTGTGTAAAACTTTGTTTATAAATATATTCCACAATGTGAAAATATATAGCGTGTAATGCTATATTTTTCATGTTCAAATATAAAAATTAAACTTAAACCTGATCGATTTTATTGTTTCACTATAAGCTCCCTCAAGTAAGGGAAAATATTTAATATAAAAATTGAAAATCCGATAATAATATAACTTATAAAAAAATTATAAAGTCTTTAAATTAAAAGTTGAAAAGTATATATTTATTAAGTTACGTTAAGAAAAAACAGTTTGGAAAGTATTCTCGGTATGCACATGAATCTAAACAATCTTTTTATTCTTACATGTGCTACCTTGCGAAACATTCATTAAAACTAAAATACCATACGTACTTTCTAGTATATATTTTTTATACATTGGAAATAAATTAAAATTAAAAAATGAAAATTTATTATTGCAATTTGTATTTAATATAATAGAATCGTGATCTCTATTATTGCTGTGAGTTCGATATTGTGAAATAAGAAGTTAGTTTGATATACTATGTGATATATATATATATATACACATACTGGATATATACTGTCGAGTCGAATCGATGGTCCGTAAAACATTAGATCTCGAGATTTATTGCAATGTTTAGAAAGAGATGGTACAAAGTATGGGGATAAGTTATTTTTAGATTTTATATCGCATCTATGGATCATTGTTCAAACCGTACTATTAATTGTAAATTTCGATTTTATCATGAATTTTTCAAAGATTGATTATTTTGAAAATTATCTGGGAAATATTGTATAGTATCCCATACAATGCCAAAGTCGTTAAGTGGGTCAAACGTCAAGATCTACATCTTTTGAGCGAAATCTAAGAAGAAACTGAAACAAATCAGATAGCGTATTATGTATATTTTAACTTTGGTTTAGTGTATAATTTAGTAATTTGAGAGTAATGTGTGAAATTCAAAAGTAACTTGTATTAATAAATTCATATTTATATATAATTACATTTTGCTAATATTGTTAGTCGATTAAATTAAAAATTGGAATAATAATGCTATATGTATTTCTATTAATGAATGAAATTATACATTAAATTATACATTAACAATAATATTTAATTACAAAAGAAATAATAATAGTTGATTATAATCTCTTTATTTTATAAAATAAATTGATAATTGATACGAATGAATTAAAATTAAGAAAAGAAAGATATATTAATATAATAAACGTAAAAAAAAAGATTTTAGATAATTTTTAAAATATTTTGTCAAAAACTGCTTAAATATCATAAATGTATTTAGTTATATAATCGAAAGATTGATATCTGAAAACATAAATCATTGTGATTATTTCTTGATCGAACAATAAAATGAAACGGATATGGTCGATGAAATCTTCAAAGATATTACGTTCTATTTGAAAGAATATATCGATGTTCCTGTTCTCTTGTTCCTTGAATTAATCGCGTTTTATTCTTAGAAATAAAATTCACTTTCACATCTTTACGTATTTCAACGAACGAGATAGCGGCGTTATTAATTTTCTAATCATGTTGATTAATTATGTAAATCACATATGTTACTTCTACGATTTTTCTTCGAATTTCATCTAGAATTTTGACAATTATTAAATATTTATCATACAACCATTATTTTATATATATCTTATTTCATATATTACTTTCGCTTATTTTGAAATCAAATAAAAATCCCCATATAAATTAAAAATCATTCTGAATCAACATCACGTGATCATGCTCCGAAATTAAATTTATCAAAACATATTTATATATGTATACATATTTATTATTATGTATTTAACATATGTATATCCATAAATATATATGTATCTAAATAAAGTAATAAAAAAGAATATATTAAAAAATATCTCTACTTTTATTCTTCAATTGCCTAGCTTTCGATTATTCGCTTTATGATTCTGAGGGTATGCATCATTTTTGCATCCCAGGATACATTCATCCTCGTTTAATTCGAATTCCTTCGCCTCGGTTACAGATCCCTCGAAAAACAATTGAAAATGAGCGTCATAATCAGACTACAGAATTTGGCATGGTCCGCGAACGCTTTGGACATTCGCCAATTTTTTAGAGGCTTGAGCATACCGGAAGGAGGTGTGCACATTGTTGGCGGAGAGCTGGGAGACGCTTTTATAGCTTTCAGGTAAAGAAACGACTGTCTATTAATATATAATTGAAGAAATAATATTTGTTTCTTAATGTACTCTTGTAATTCTTTAAATTTTATGAACGATATTCAAGCTGATGCGTGATAAAACGCGATAAATATGCATATTTCCGTAAATGTAAGTACATGAAATAATCCGCATAATGAGATTATAAATTTTTTAACAATTAGAAATACTAGCTAATTTTAATTAAATTTCTATTTTTTAATATATTTTTATATAACTGTATTCCGAGATTCCGCACGAGATTTTAAGTCCTCGTTTGTTAAAATATGATCAATGTACAAATTAAAATTTTTACGAGCACAATTAAAGAGATAGAATTTAAACAGAAATCTATTTCATTATCAAAAATTTTCCTTGAATATTTTTGTATTTTTGTACATTTAAATGCATAAAAATCCACGATCTAACGATCAATTTTTACGATACAAAAGAGCATTATCGAAATTCGATCTTTCTTAAATTAATTTTATTTATGCATATACGAATCGAAAGAAGAAATATCCAACGCTCTTACGTTACGCGTACTAAATTTCACACATTTTTGCAGCACCGACGAGGATGCCCGACAGGCGATGATGCACGATGGCGGCAAGATCAAAGAAATGAAGATAAAGTTGTTGCTGAGCTCACGAACGGAGATGCAGAAAGTCATCGAGGCGGCTCGCCAACAGACCTTGAGCCTTCAATCCTTCATGCAAACGGCGCCGGTTGCTGTCGCCCCGGTTGTTCAGAAGCCGGGATCGCCCGGTGACCGAAGGGAGAAAGAGAAGGACAATGACAGCGAGTCGAGCAAGGATCGAAAAGACAGGCGGGATAGGTCTCGATCCAGGGACAGATCTCGGTCTCGTGACCGTGACAGAGATAGGGATCGACGTGATAGAGACAGAGGACGAGATCGTAGGCGTCGCGATAGAAGCAGATCGCGGGACAGGGAGAGGGACAGAAGGGATAGGCGTCGCCGTCGCGATCGATCGAGATCCCGAGATCGGACGCGATCGAGGGATCGGGACACGAAACGTAATTCGACGGGGGAACGTCGAAAGGACACGAACGACGACGATAATAACGATGTGGTATGCGTGGGCCAGTTTCACAAAGACAAACCTGTAGCCGGTGCCAAGAAACCGTTGGAGAATGGTATTTGGGAGGTGCCACCGCAGACACAGATGCAGGCTGCCATGTTGGCGCCTGGAATTCTGGGCGCTGGTGTCGCGGCATTGTCGCAAGATGGCGAGCCACGGTCTATGGTTATGGGGCATCCGTCCTTACTTCAACAAGGTCAGTTCCCTATAAATGGAATAAATGGTGTTGGAAGTTTGATGCAGTCGCACATGCAAACGCTCGGCCACACTGTAGGTATGGGCCCGTTGTCTCAGAACGTGGGCGGATCGAACTTGCCTAATTTGAGCAGCGGGGTGAGCTCGTTGAATCGGGCCAAAGAACCGTGGAATCAGAACGAGCAGAGCAGATTGGATCAAGTCAGATTCCCCGGCAGGTCGGGCCAGTTTGGGGCTGATATATACGGTTCGAATGGTTCTGTGAATTACAGGCCGGGAATCAGACCGAACAATCCGTTTTTGAGCAAGGTGCAAGAATTGGAGGGTCGCCGCAATCCACACGCCTTCCAAACGAACAGTTCACAATTCAACTTCGACAATGACAGGCCAGGGAATCGTAGCTCGACCAACAGATTCTCGAACGAGAACAAGAACAATAGTGGAAGTGGACACTGCGTTGAGGTTCGTAACATGCCTTTAAGCGCCACTTATAACGATGTCCGTCACGCGTTTCAAGGTATCTATATAAGGAAAGATGGGCTCAAGTTGATCAACGATAATCACGGAAATCGCGTTGGTATCGCTTACGTTAAGTTCAGCAAGGCCGAGGGTAAGGAACTGGCGTTGAGCACGACCAGATTCGTGAGAGGATCGGAGGTGGAAGTTTTGCATCTCGATGAAAGTATCTTCGACAAAGCTGTGGATTCGTATTCTCCTGAAAAGGAAAGAGATCGGGGAGAAGATGGAATAGACGATGTCAGATCCTCTGCCTGTATCTTATTAACTGATCTGCCGTCCTTTACCAAAGAAATGGATATTGCCAAATTGTTCCACGATTGGAAAATCAATGACCTGTTCATCACTAGTACCAAGGAATCTGGAAGTATCCAATGCATGGCCTACGTGCAATTTGCAAGAATAGAGGATGCGAAAGCGTCGGTGAATACGTCCTTGAAAATTGGCAATAAACCCGTGACCGCGACAGCGATCACCGAGGAAAAATTTGCTCAAGCGAAACGTGATCACGAGCAGAATAGTATGAATCAAACGGCCAGTTCGGATTGCGTTATAATGCGGGGTCTCCCATTCCAGACGATCGACCGTGATATCTTGGACTTCTTCTCCGACATTGGAATCGTACCCCATCGAATACACATGTTACATCAGAATGGGAAGCCCGCGGGTGAATGTTTCTGTGAATTCGACACGGCAGACGAAGCTCTCAGAGCTACTGCCAAAAATGGTTTACCTTTTGGGAAGAACGTCCCTACCATAGAGCTGGTTCCACGGGCGAAAATGTTGGAAACACTAGGAATGGTGGATCCACAGATAATGGAAACGCAACAGCAACATTTCCCACCGCTTCAGGAGCAGAGGCCACGATTTTCCGGCCCTATGAATCATTTGCCTCGCTTTGGTAATTCCGGTTTCGGACCTAGATGCCCTCCAGGCTTAATGGGTATACCTAGACACATGTTAGGTCGACATCCAGGTTCCATGGATTACGTAGTAGAGGGTTTTGGTAAACCTGGTTGCGTATTGTCCTTGGAAAATGTCCCTTTCAAAGCTGACATTAACGAGATCATCGAGTTCTTTGGCGACTTTGATGTGAAAAGGGAGAACGTGATACGTCGGTATAATGAAAGAGGTATGCCTACAGGCGATGCCAGAGTGGCTTTCGCGTCGCCTAGCGAGGCACAAAGGGCATTAAGGGAGTTGAAGCACTGCAAGATGAGAGACCGCACGATATACATGAAACTTGCGTGAACACTTCCGTCTTAAATGTCGCTAAGTCAATTGCACAATTTCTAAAGGGGGTTTAGGGTTGAAAGAAACTCTAGAGAAGAGTCAGTCTTTGAAAGAATGAAAAAAACAATGATATATCTAAAGAACGAATCAAAGAACGAATCGATGATATTTGTCGATTATTTGATACATATGGGAACAATATAAATATATATACGATGAATGATTAAACCAATGGAGGGAAAGTTATATACAACATTATAGAGAAAGAAATGTTTTCATTTTATAAATGGTGTATTATAATCTTTTAAAGATAGTTTAATTTTTTGTTAACTTTTTCATTCATCTGCGATCTTCTTCTATCCATTCTTATATTTTTGTATATAGAAGACTGATGTCTTTGATATGTATTGTTCTTCTGAAATCATTAATATTGATTTAGCTATGTTAAGTAAGGTTTAATTTACAAATAATAGGACAAATAATTAAAGCGAAAGTTTGAGATTTAAAATATTTCAATAATTAATGACAGTAAAGACAAATTTCATTCTCGAGTAAAATTCTCTCTCGAGATAAGAATAAAGATGAAAATATTCTTTTTCTTGTTATTACAATTTAATTTGTAATTTGTATTGAATGTCTAGTTTCTTTTTCACTGTATTAAAGTTTGGGTAAGATCATCTTATATATTATTAAACAAAACAACAATTGTTGTTGTATTGTCATATCCACTAAGAGTTAAGCTTTGTAAATATGTAAGCCATCATTCACTTTAAAATCATCACGTTATGTTCTAAATATTTTCTTTGGCACGTAACGTTAATGCCTAGTATACATGCTTTCGTTTATATGATTATTATAGATTATTATTCTAAACAAAACGCAATAAAAAGTACAATAAAAGACTTATTCGACGAAAGATACTATTGAGCAATTCTTATCTTTTAAATTGATTACAAATAAAACAAATAATAATAATAATAATAATAATAATAGTAATAATAATAATTCATGCTCACAGTTGTCATAATTTTGAAAGGGGAAAGGCTTTCATACATGTATAGAAAAAATACACAATGTTCATTGTTGTTACGAATTTCAATGATACGTAAGTGTACACATAAAACGCAAAAAAAGAAGTACAAAATTCGAATATCAAGAATTTGCTTTGTATGAGATATAAAATGTCTTTAAAAAAAATGTCTTTAAAAAAAAAAAAAAATTTCGTGAAGAATAATTTGTATTTTCTACAATCAATTGTATATGTATATTTACATATACGGCATTATATCGGATTTGTATATAAATTATACATAGACATATACAATATATCATAAATAAAATCGTACACAATTTACATAGGTGTAAAATAATATTTATACGGCGAATTTATTGACAAGATATAGGTGTACTTAAATTGTTCAGTTTGCCGTATGTTTTTGTTCAATCTAAGCACTGTAAGACTTCAATAAATTTATATTTACAGCGATAATATGGCTTTGCTTTTAATTTCATTTTATTTTCCTATCATTTCCCTATTTTATTTACATATAAATGAATAATGTATATTTTATAATTAATAAATGAAACCATAAAATAATATACATAAAAGAAAAAACTTATAAATAATTCTTATTACTGCTGATTAGAAAGAAATATTTTCTACTTCGTTCCAACATTATATATAACTCTGTGATTCTTTTCTCTAGTCAGAGAGTTGGCAGCAGAATTGCTAGAGAGAATTCTAGGCAGAATCTGATGTTAAATTATATTTTGGGAATAAGATAACAAACTAAGAGAATCAGAATTGCCAAATACCAGGCAAAATGGCTGTTAAATATCAGTAACAAGATCTGCTTATAGAGATATAATGCTTCATTATGTGGAGTTATGACGCGACTTCTCCAATATTATTCTACTTTTACTCATTTTTTTCAGATTAACGAAAATAAGAAGAAATTGTTTTTTTATACTGTCATTCACTGCAATCATTTTATCCTAGTTGATTACTACTGATTGAATTTGTGTACCGCTTTAACCGCTTTTAACTTTGGATTGAGACCAAGATTATTATTTTGAGGAAAATCAGGAAACAGATTAATATAGCCAGACAATTGATTTATATCATAAATATAAATAGAAGAGACAAAAAATAAGAATAATATAATGTTATTTTCTTAGAAGGAATTTTTGTGGCAATGCTGAGCAAGATTGCCAACTAACTGAATCTTTATTTTCTCATTTAGTTTCTTTCTCCTATTCTAGAGTAATTTAAAGAAAATAGAAAATTTTTTCTAAAGTAAAAAGAGAATGAGTATATAAGTGAAGCAATGATGCAGTTTAATATCATTCTCTCTAGATAGGATTGGGAATCGTGTTCTTTATACTGCTACTTTGTAATGTCACTGATAGCCATTTTTTGATCCCGTTATTTGGTAACTCTGACTCTAAAGTAAGTATATTTAGAATGAAACCTACATTTTTAAACATAAACTTCCTTATTTTAGTGCTAAAACAGAAGCAAGTTACATATTCTGGCAATTTTGATCAAAAGTCATAATGTGTAGAATTTTATATATTTAATGCTCATATATCCTAAGATATTCAAACAATGAAAATGAAAGAATATTACTTATTAATGAAATTAATTTGAAATTGTAAAATTTCAAAACTAGAGATTGTAAATTCGAAAGAATTAACAAAAATCAGTCTAAAATTGTTATCTATTAAATACCAGCAAATTTGAGGATTTCGAGCTAAGAATTCTTATAAATTGTGATTTGGAAATTTTTTAGATCCGAGTTTTTAATTCAAAAATCTTTAGTCTGAAAAGATTTTGCATCTCTTTGGACCTGATTTTAGAATTTTAAGATTTTTCGGATTAATGAATGTTTTATAGAAATCGTGTAAACTATATTTATCAAATAGATCATCGATTTTTGACCACAAGAAATATATTTCCGTATGGTTCGTATTAAATGTGCTGTCTAAATATTGAGTCATAAGCTATTTCTGTAACTATTCTCTTCGCCTGGACTTGTAGTGCAAAGTATTCACTTACATTCATATGTATTCGTCACAAGAAGTGTATATACTGACATTAGATATACATAAATGATTTAACGTGATTTAACTAATCGGATTATATCTGATTGCGATTTAAAGAATAAGTGTACAAGGAAAATGAAAAATAATCGATTAAAATCTCTTTTCTTGATCGATATCTTCTCTTTCTTTAATTATCTTTTTATAAATTAACATAGTAATAAAGATTTACTTGATTTTTAAAATTTTATGTTTCTTACTTATACTTTCTGAAAACAGAATTTTCAAATAAACTTACTTTCTTTTCCTACTAATGTTTTTTAACGTTTCTCTTCCTTGTATCTAAAATCAATTCATTTATTCGTTATTATACGTGTTTTTATCAAAATATCGAGGAACAATGCTTTTTAAAAAAACCGTTTATTTATCCGGAATCAAATGTGATTCGGGATTTTTATCACGTTCACACCTTTGGCTCGTTCTATAAGACGATCTAAGTATCTTTATGTAACGTTGATTCGATGTCAATCACAATGGTTTGGCGTCAGACAATGTTATATCAGCAGCTTGAAAAGATCTGAAAGATTATGTTATGTAAAAAATAATAATAAGAATAATACATTAATATTTAATTGGTAAGACATATTTTTCATTTTTTTACTTAAATTTTATTATTACATTTGCATGATAAATTTGTAAGATTTTTATTACGTGTCTTAATCTATATTTTTGAATAAAACTATAAAGATAACATAATGTCAAAATGCGCCGTAGTTTAACTAGATTTATGAATTTATACAAAGGAGAAATAGAATCTTGTAATGGAATCTTGACTCGATCCTTTGCTTTTATTAAGGCATTTATTGAACCGTTAATGGTAGTTTATGGGGTGTATTTCGCGGTAGAGAAGAAATTTTCATCTTCTCATTGCTTATATAAATTGATGGAATGAATTATATTCATTATTGTATATATATGTTTATTGTAATACGTTCCAGAATAATCTTTATAAGGAATATCATTTATTGATTTAATCACGCGTGAAATAATTATTTGTTATCAATGTTACATTGGATGCAATTTTTAATTTATTTTTTTTTGTTAACAAAACGATGTAAATAATTTTTTTTAAATTTTTTTTATATTTATTAATGCTAATTAATTTTGATGTATAAATGTGTTTTCAATATTAATAATATTTTAAGTATCTAAAAATAATTTTTTTATATTATTTTGAATAGTTTTTCTTCTTATTAATTTAGTTTTTATTAAAAATTTTATTCCTTTTTCGAAAATGTAACAAAGATATACTTTGTATTTTTAATATTAAATTCATTTTCATTATTCTCAATATTTAAGAATGCAATGCATGATATGCAATCCAATTTTCAATAACCAAAGATCAATATTAGAATTAAACATACCCTTGAATTAATGATAAAAATTGTATATTCAAAATTTTGTATAAACAAAAATTTATTATCTATCAATATTAATTAACATTACCAAATGTTCGAATTCACCATTAATTTCCATCATAATTACACGATGGAAAGAGGAACTAAGCTATTAACCTTGTTCGATTTACAATATACACAGGAAACCTAAATTTAACGTTTCCGAAACGCATTCGATCAACTAAATCATATTGTTCGTGTCATGAATTACACTGACTATATATCACTTATACTTGAATTAACGTTATTGTCGCGATATATAAGTTTATATTGATAGAGATAGAGCAAGTGTGATAGTGAATGACATCAACTTTAATTTAAGATAACAATAGAGATTCCGTAATGGAATATACGACACTGAACATAATTTTTACTTACCCACGATCAAATTAATTCATTTGTGTATACCATTGTATTAACTAGATAGCGTTTTAATTTCGTTTTATATCGTGTGATGCTCGTTATCGAAAAAGAAGATACACAAAAATAATTTCGAGATAAACGATTGGCTCGATGTGTTCGATAACTGGTGTCTTCCTTTTTGTGATTGGTCGAGGACATGCTGAAATAGAAACTGCAAACAAAGAACGGAAGTCTCAGCCGTGACGGATGAATCTGTTCTGCCGCCTAAAAACAGACCTTTATAGGAGATGAAAATTTGTTAAATTTTAAATTTATTTCTATTCTTAAAAGTTTACTATAAAATACTATATTATTTGAAAATTCTTTTAAAAAATTGAATCTTATCTCTTTGTTCAAACGTATTATGTAATTCTTCTAAGACATTTTTATTATATTATTATTTAATTTATAATTAAAGTCAGAATGATTATTAATATATTTGATTATATTTTATTAAGATTTATTATTTTATTAAATTGTAAAATAAATTGTAAAGTTTTTATTATAGTTTTAAAAATTGGAAAAATTTATAATATCAGATATTTTTTTCATATTTACTTTTATAATCTTTTTTAAATCTTTATAAATATGTAAAGTATATGAATAAGAACAACAACTTGGAATCAGTGATCATTTCCAAGAATATCTCTATAAATAATCATGCTGTTTAAGATTATTAATGAGAGAAACACAATTGTATACTGTTATAACAGTTTGAACAACCTACAATCGATTACGAAAATACTGATTCGATTAAACAAATAAAAGCATATGGGTTTCGCTCGAGTAAATATGATTTATCAAAACCACCATGATTATTATTTACAATGAGGCTATTGTCGAGCAAGTTACACAATAACATATTTGCATTGCATAAGTAACAAATCAATTTATTTTACCTTTTTATTTTACCTTTCACGTAGACTCGCTCCACTAAAGAAAGAATTTGTTTAATTTCTCATTGCAATGCGATCAACATTTGCACGATTCTCTTAAGATTATTCATGCGTTCATTCGAACAAACATGATTCATTCGTTCATGAATCTTCTTTTATTACATTAAGAACAGTTAGGCTTGGTCGAGAAAAGCGAAGATCGAAGATAAGAAAGGGTACGATATCATCCTAATGCAAATTTAATTCAATAAATATAGCGTTGACGTTCAATAAAGCGAAATTAAATTTTCGAATAAGAAATTTTTAATTTTATTGCATGAATGTACATTCCTTTAATTAAATGGCAAAACCTAATATATCATGTTTTTCTAAATGTAACATAAATCAAATTATCCAAGCACATTTTTTTGAGAATTTTATTTAACATATATATTTTCTTAAATTGATTTCTAATTTTTAATATTAAATTTTTATTTAATATTTTAATTAAATATAATTTATAAAAAATTATTTAAAAATAAGTAGACAAATGGTGTTTAATTTTTAAATATATCAATAAAAGAAGCAAGAATAAGTATCGAAAGTTGTGCATTTTCTGGAATCCGGTTGCATCAGTACCCTTTACAGAAAAAGCATCTTCCAAGGAGTGTACAAAAACACGATATCTCCATGTGGATTCCATATACGTCTCGAGGACAAAAAGAGATCGCTGATGTAAGGCGAAGGTCGGCATTGGATCGTGTATATTCTACAAAAATTTTCTTTCCATTCCAAAAAAATTGACAATATCTTAAATATCCATAACATTTTTATTATTTATAGAGATATAGATTTTATTTAAAATGAAAGAAAAAACTAAAAGAGAAAAAATAAAAATAAAAGTATGAAGAAAAATAAAATTATTTATACAAGATGTTATTATATTTTTTGGAAAATTGATTCTAGAGATCAAAATAAACACAAAAGTTGTTATATAAAAATCGATTAAGTTGTCGATTAAGTCTTATTTATTAAATATAAGCAATTGAAATTTGAACGCGTTGAACAAAAACAGAAATAGAATGTGATCTATTCCTATCTCGCTTCATCTAATACAAACTTGTTTATAATTTTTATAATAAATAAGATTTAATCAACATTTTTATATATAACAACATTTTATATATAAACTTTTGTTGGTTTTGACTTCTAGAATGTCTTAAAGAAAAATGAAATTTGTTTGAAAAACATGTTTTTAAGTACATAAATTTTAATTTATATAAATATCAAATATGTATATAAATTTTTATTTAAAAAAAAATGTGACATAAAAGATAATTATTAAATAATAGAAGATAATAATAATTAATAGGAAAATTAATAAATGAAAATGCTACTTTAAAAATGCATCATGTTATTAATTCAATTATCTATAGAAATAAAATAATAAAGAAAGAAATATAATTGACATATAAAAAAATAGAATTTTAAAAGATAATCGAAAATAACTATTTTATTAAATATATTTTCCGTGGCAATAATAGCAAAAAATGTTTGACGTATTCAATAATGTAGAATTAAAATTCTATTTCATTTAATTATCCAAGGAATAGAAATTAAGTCTGGTTGAATTTTTTAATTAGAATTAATAAATATTCCATTCGGATGAATATGTATACTCAGTTTTCTTGTGTATTAAAATCTCTCTCAAATCATGATTTAATCCATGAAACCGGTGTTATTAATAGAATCTTGAAGAAAAGGACCAGACATCGTATGAAACACCGAATATCTCATTAATCTACGAAGCACATTACAGATTTGTTTTATACTGCAAAGAACGAATAACAAATGAAAACGTTCATTTATTGCAATGTATTAAATTAAAAAAATTACAAAAATAATTCTGTTAATTGGTAAAAAATAAAATATATAAATTCATAATTTGAATTATCAACAATTTGGGCATAACAAAATATTTATGTATGAAAAAATATTCTGTTTTAAATGCAATATTGTATTTACATTCAGAATGCATCACGCTATATTTACATTTGCAAAAACTAACATTGACGTAACTGAAATTTAACTGAACTATTGACAAAACTACTGACGTAAGTCAATAAAGTATTTTTGATCAATACAATTTCTATCTTCGTTTTTGTAAACGATACCTTAAAATGTCAATCAATATGTACACTATCCATCAAGTCCAATCAGAGAAGATAAACAAATCGAATTGATTGCTAAAATTACTGATGAATTATGATTTAAACTTATTCCTTAAAACTATAATCAGTTAAAATAATAAATGAAACACTTACTTCATTTGATTCAATAGATGTATTTATATTTGCTTATATATATGATTTACTCATTTGAGTACCTGATATTTATTTGTTATTACTCATTTCAATATCCGATATTTACTTACATGATTTGTTCATTTGAGAGATTAATCTAGGAAAATACAATATGTACTTTTTAATTCTTAGGATCTCAAATTTTTATTTGATTTAATCTCTATCTGATTTAATTTAATCTATCTAAAAACTCAATGATCATTAAAATTATTAAAAGGAGAATTTTTTTTAAAATTATTCTAGATATATCAAGAATATTTAAATAATTTAATATAAAAAAAAATTTCAACAAAAAAATTATTGTAAAAATATTCAATTTCTTGAGAATTATTTCGTTGTGTATACAAGAAAAAAATCTATATCCAATTATAAGAATTTTAATATTTTAAAATTACGAACTCAATCTTACAATATTTTTTTTAAACTTTCATTTATGATTAATTATTTTATTTATCTTTTATAAAGTCGACTCATTAAACATATATATAATGTATGCAATGTGTAAAATATATGAAAATCAAATACTTTAATCATAATGATTTTAATTATAATCTATTCGAGTCTTAAACTTCATTTATTTTATTCTATCTTCGTTATTAGATTTAAAATAATACAAAATTATTCTACAATGTAGATATAACCAGTTTGTTTGTGATTTTTTATTGAATATACGTAAATAAGAAAACCTATTCTCCTTGAGAATTTCTCGTTGTGAAAGTATATGCATAATTCCAAAAAATCAAATGGAACATCGTACGTAGTATAGATTTCGAAACGGTTAGATTACAATCATTGATGTGATGAAGAAAAGAAAGAAAAAAATGATTCTGTTTTAAGCAAACGGTATTACCGATTATCGAGCATCACAGGGTTGTTATTCAGCATTGGTTATTCTTTTGCATCATTAGTTATAACCAAGAATCTTATGATATAGATATGATCAGATTATGGAAAGAAAATGCTAGTCATTACCAAATTCGAAACGAATTAAAAAATAAGAAATATAATTTTGTCTTGACAAAATAATATGTAAATTATTCTATTCACTTTTTTTTTGATAATGTTATTATATAACCTTTACGTACTTTTTCCATTCATATCATCTTATCAAACATGGAAGTCGATGATTTATAAAGACACCCTATAGAGAAAAAATTATTATTCCAGTTATTACTAATCGAGTTGGTATTCAATAAGAAATATCAACGATACAAGAATAAGAATCAATAATAGAATTTTGACTATCTTTACTGCCGATCATGATATCGAAGAGATTGATATTAATATGAATGTATCCAGCATGACGTGTTTATCTACGATGATTTCATTGAGTCCTATTAAAAAGATCAATCCACATCAGATTCAGCTACCATTATTGATATCAGTATTAATCATTGTTAGATCGTTTTGATATAATGACTATAAAAATGATAATCATTAAAATCTATGTTTTTTTTAATAGAAATTTATTGAATATATATCTTTGTTGAGGCAATTAAAGTTATTTCAACAAAACTAAATGTCATAAAATTGATTTAGTAAAACTGTGTGACACTATCAATTGAGAAATAGGCGTTTTTGTATGATCATATTTTATATTATATATATTTCTAATTAATCAAAATTATTATAGTCCATGGAGATACATTTTGATCCGGTCAAAAATGTCCATCTTTTTTATTTTCATTAATTGAAATTTATTAAACTTGAAAGTACAATGATTGAATTGATTTGAAAGTAATCCACATTAATAAATCTAAATTTATCTCTATAATTTCTTTTTTTTTTTTTATTTAATCATTATCAATCTCTAAATTATTTAATAAATAAAAAATTTTTCTAAGAAGATTCAGTTATATAAAAAAATTATATATTATTGAAATTTCATAGATTTTGATTCTCTATCTTTTAAGTTTCAAGATTTCTCTTAAACGAATCTATGGTGATTTTCCTCGATTGAACGTTTCGTAACAAATCAATGCTATGGATAAAAATTTTATAACACTTTCTCTCCTTCAGTGTAATCACTACAGTATAATAATGTGATATGATTATACAATCATACGTTTCTTATCTTCGGTATCGTATTGAACAATCGTGTCTTATCTTTCTCACTTTATATATATACTCTTATATTTAGCTTTATCATTGCTCGTTGTACAAATTTATATTTTTTCATTCAATAAGATAATACTGGCATATATCGTAGGTGGTTATCGCGTTTTAAATTTATATAATTTGCTTCTTGTTCTGAAAACAATAAAATATTAATTTATCAAAGTGCAATAAATTAAAGGATTATTACAATCATTTTTAATCAAAAACAAATTCTATTTTCGATATAATTGTTACAACAATTCAAAATCTGTACGATTTCGTAACTTCAATTTACTATAATTGTAATCATAATATTTTTTTATAATTATGATTCTTATATTCAATTTAAAAATATATATGAATATATATGTTTATAAAAATATATATTAAATATATATTTTTAATTTAAAATATTATTTGGCAAATTATTTTATTTTATTTTTTATTTTTTTTTATTTATATTTTATTATTTATTATTTATAACAAATCAGTTTTATCAATAATAATAGTAAATATAACATTTTTCAAATACACATATATCTTTAATACATATTTTTATTGTATTTGAGTTATGCCATATCTGTAGATTAATATTATTTTTCTAGTTTGAACTAGATTAAAATCAGATTTCATAATTCTTTACATTTGTACATAAAAATACTAGATTTAAAATAGTAGATAAATTTTTTACAAAATCTATTAATTTTAAATAAAATTAATGTACGAAAGTATTAAAAAAAATTATCTCTTTCTAAATAAATATTTTAATATTTTTTATTAAAATAGAAACTAATTTTTCTTTGATTACGAAACCCGTATTTTTTATAGTGACAAACTAAACCTACATATACTCACGGATACATGCTATTAGAATAGTTCAGGTTTGGATTTATTCAGCACACACTTCAGGTTTGTATGCTTCAAGTTCAGTTAGATCATTCTACCTGCATTGATCAATGTAATCGAGTTAAAGAAAGGCGAATTTATTTTTATAATTCAAATTTTTAGATTCAAAATCTCTAAATCTTTCTAAATAGATTATTAAATTCGTTTATTAGTTTATATAATAAACGATATAGTATAAGTTACCAAAAAATAAATAACAAAGTTTTAAATTACAATAAAATATCAATTAACTTTAATTTACTGAGATTATATACACTATTTTGTGTTTTTTAATAAAAATTAATTCAAAAATAATAGTTTACAATTAGATCATTTTATACAATTCATTCATCAAATCTTCAAATTTTTTTGTAAAATTTAATAATAAATATGATCAATTTTATAATTTCATTACTTTTTTTTCCTTGAATTACAACAATAGTATTATATGTATATGTTTTAGCTCTGTGAATCTATGCATATGTATACAATGACTTGCATTATAAGCATCATGTCCTAGAAATTATTGATCTATAATATATTTATTTATATTTTACAATTTTATTAAATTGATTTTTTAAAACAAATTTTGCTTTGTTATAATTAATAGAAACATAAATTTTATTTATTTAGTATGCATATTTTTTTATAATTTATTATAAATTAAATAATGATGAAATGTAATATTCAAATATGATTATTTATTTACTATAACAAGTCATTATATTTAGTTCATTTTATTGCTAAAATAAAATTTTTATAAATATAAATATAAAATTTATATAATTCTGAATATTTTTATGATGTTTTTTTGTTATTATTCAATTTTATTTAATTTAATTTTAATTTATAGAAAATTATACATTAAATAAATAAAATTTAGATTTATAATAATTAATAATGAATATATTAATATATTAAAAATCAATTTAAAAAAATTTATTATAAATAAATATATAAAGCAATAATCTCTCACACACAATGGTTTTCGAATTGATATGTATTACATATAATGTATGTAATATAATGCATTAGATTTATCCGTATTACTAGCCGGATATAATTCCCTAAATCATGCTTATCAAACAATTTTGATAATCCACAAACTTGGTAAGTTACAAGTCACGGGAATGCATTCTAATCGTGAATGTATTATACAATCGGTGACCTAGAATATTAATATTTTCTCTTTCCTTAAGTATTCTTTTGTTCTTCGCATACTGCACCTGGGTTATTTTCCTTAATTCACAGCTCACAAAAAAATACAAAAACATCACGAAGATAATAGTCCCATATTTTTTTCTTTTCTTACATTCAATTCTATTCAAAAAAGAATACGTATAACTATAATTGACGAGATAAACATACAGACTATTAGTTTATCGAATTTCAAAAATAAAAATACATCTAAAAAGATAGAGAATTTTTCCTATTTAAATTATACGTTTCAAATATAATATATTTAAAAAAAAATAATGGTGATCAATCAATGTCAAAATTAGAATAATTGAAAAAAAGAATATCTAAAATTATATTTAAGATTACAACGAATGATATTTCTTTTTAAAATATGAATTTAAAAATATATAATTCTAAAATTTTTAAATCATAAAATTATATTATAATTTATAAATTATAAATTTATAAATTAATTCTATATAAATTAATAATAATATTATGAAGAAAAATGAAATTTGTTTGAAAAAAATTATTATGTACTTAAATATATTCTTAATTTAACTAAATAAAATTTAGTTTCTAATTTAAATGATATATATACATACATGATATTCTCAAATGAACTTTTTTATTTAAGATGTATATAATAATGTTACTATTATAACGTATTTACTGTATTATAATGTAGCAAATATTTTATTCTAATATTATAACAAATAATTTTATATTTTATATAATTTGCAATTTCCATTTTTTAATGAACATTTATCACGAATGATCGCTATCACGATCAATTAATAATAATCAATTAATATTTAAATATCACCTAACCTATACATTCGAGATTACTATTTCTATTTGTATATTTATTATGATGATATATCAAGAATTGTACACGAACCTTAATTATGCTTGATCATGTTTCTACATTGGATAATAGTATTATCAAGAAAAATAACGAAGGAAGCAACAATCACCGATCAGTTGGCTAACGTTAAGGATTGCCGTTTAGCGCCAGCTTCCCCAGCGCTCGTTGAACTTTGCATGCATGCACGTCTTTACAAGCACAGATGCATCTAGATACCAGAGTATATGTAAACGTGCAAGGCATTCCACTTATCTATCTGCAGATTTCATACGGAATGTTAATAGGAATGCGCACGTGAGGACAGTATCGATAAATATCGCATTACGCCGAATATTGCGTTTCTGTCGTGTGAAATCTACGACTTGGAAAACATATTCTATGAAGGTACAAATATATACATGTATAAAACATTACTACGTAGATGTATTGGTACAGTTTCGTGATCTTAATTGTAAAGATCTAAGAGGAATTGTAATTCCAAGAATAAGGAAATTAAAATCTTTGTTGGTGATAAATTTAGTAAATAGAGCTGACAAAGTAGAACGAAAGTTAGGTTAGAATTAGGATAGATCTAATGTTGCATTATAAGAATTTAGTTTCTATCCTTGATGATACTTTCCTTTTATAAGATTATCTTCGCTTTCAATACATGTATATATAGTAGTATAATACTAATATAATAATAATGCAATACATTTGTTTTTCTTAAAATAAAAGATATTTCATTCAAAAACATATATAAAAAAAATTAAAATACGATATCGAAATGAACATAATATATAAAAAATAAAAAAATAATAATAAAAATATTGTAAACATGATTTTATTATCGAATATTTCTTACTTTCTTGATAGAATATAATATAAAATATAATACTTTATAGGAAATAAGGGATTTCCAAAAACGAAATAATATTTTTCTCTTACCGTTAAAATTTGAAAAGTTTCCAGAATTTAAACGTTGATAGTGTATGATTTAGAATACAAAAGTAACGATTACTATCAATTCTCTCTGACCGAGATCTCAAAAGACAAGGGAAGAAGCCATAACACGCAATGCAACGTTGCTACGCGGGAATACACTGTGTCCCATAGAGCACTGCGCAGAGAAACATTAAAATGGACAGATATAAAGCATCCAATTATATACCAACGGTTTTTTTGAAATCGCATACAACAAAAAGAGACATACAGCAAAGTAGATTAAGAAAGAATTATTTAAAATTACTTCGTATACAAACTGAAATACATTTTTATTTATGTATAATAAAGTAAATATTATTAAAAGAAAATAGTAAATATCTATATTAAATATCTAAATATTTATTAAATAATAAATATCTATTTTTTTTTTAATTTGATAATTATATATTGAAAAATATAACGTGTGTGTATATTATATCGTTTTTTAATAAAATAAAAACGAAATATGAAATTACAGGATAGAAAAAAAACTTGTTTTTTTATTTAGTTTTATATACTTCAGAAACAATTGTTAAAATTTTATTTTGCATGCAAAATATAATAGTTTTTTTTACGATTATTATAAAATATTCTAATTTACATGAAAATAAATATATTTTTCTTATATTTGATATATGTATTTACATTATAGACATTTATTAATATTTTTTTCTTTATCTTTCTATATTTATTATTCAAAGTCATTTAACCTGTATGACAAGTTAATTTGTTATTAAAAAGCACTTATTATTATTATTAAAGAAATGATATTTTATTTGTTTTTATTTCTCTCATATAGTTAATATATCTTTCTATATGTTTTTATTTTCTTTTATTTTTATTTATTATTTTCTAATTCCAGAAATTTTTTGACGATAAAAAAGACAGATTGGATAAAAAATTTTAAAAACATCAATATTAAATCTAAATAATCAAAATATCCATTGATATCGTCAAAATATTAATTATTCAAATTTTCATCTTCTCAAATTTCTATCAATATGTTTGTCTAAACATTCAAATATGCCCATTTTGATGCTCAATGCTATTTTACGATCTTGCAATATTACAAAAGTTACTGTACTATACCGAATACATCCACGTGTGCAGGTAAATAAAGAAAAAACGAGAAGAAAAGAGAGGGACAGATCGGCGCCGAACGTTGCGGTTGAAAGTAGTAGAGGGAGGAATACTCATGTAGAAAAGCTCGCGTATATACGCTCGCGCAGACGTATATTCGGGCAAGACGTGCTTCCAGTAGTAGTCAAGCCGCCGCGACGAGACGAGAACGCAGCGGCGGCGTCGTTCTTCTTATTTATTCCTTCATCGCCGCCGTTGCTTCGTTCCTCGTAGACGATATTCGACAGTTATACACGGCTCTGAAGGAATTTCACTGAGATATAATACATATACAAAAGATTAGCTTCTTCTAATTTTGAAATCTTTGATCGGTGAAGTTTTTGTGAAGGAAGTGATTTTGAATTTGAAAGTTGAATAAAAAATTATTTTATATCAAAAGGTTGAAATTTAGAATAGATTGTTTTAAAGTTTTAATGAGAAATAGTGAAATGTAATGAGGTTTGAAGAGTAGAGAGAATATGCCTAGTTTAAATTTTTTATTTTATTTTTGATAAAGAATTAGAGAAGAAATCATTTAAAATTATTGGAAAAATATATTTAGTAAATTGATTTGATATATATAAATTTGTAAAATTTGATTTCAATAATTTTAAACATACTTAAACGGGATATAGTGTATATGAAATAATAGGCAAAAAATTTTAAAAATCAACACATACTATTCCTAAACACATTTTTCTTAAAGTCTTTAAAAAAAAATCAAACTACAAGTAAAAAATTCATTATCTAAGACCTTAATCTAATCCAATTTACGTTAAGTTGCATGTAAATTTTCCATCAAATATTTTTTTCTTTCTCATGATCTTCATGAACATTTAATAAAATCACATAAGCCATTATTATCAAAAATGCAATAAATATACGTATAAAGTCGATAGGATTTCAAAGATCCTAATAAATTCTAATCTTCCAAGATCTTAGTTCTAATTTTAATAGTTATAGAAACAATGGATTTCTGAAGCAGAAGTGAAAGTATCGCGTGTCTAAAGATTGCTGCCATAATTTGTGCGAAGATACATTTATCCATGCAACACGTGCAAACGTGAAATGATGCAAGGAACAATTTCAATGTGAACAAGATTGATCACGTGGGTATCGCAAAATGAGGTTGATGTTAAGTGTCATTTGTTTGCTCCTGTTCATCCTGCCATCATTTTATGCGCACCAATGGCAAAATGGTAGGAACGTTGAGTGCCCTCACAAGTGTATGTGCTTCGGGACTACTGTGAGATGCATGCTTCAGAAGCTGAATCGTATACCACGGGTACCAACTAATACGACGGTCCTGTAAGTAGATGCTTCTTTGAGTCCTTTCTTATTTTTTTTCTCTTTTCATACTACTTTTAATCCCTCCGATCAATGGTTACGCCACGATTTATGGTATGCCTATCTATACGTACTATATCCCTAGGCGAATTACAGAAATCGTAGTAATCGACGAATATTCATGGTGTAGGCTGTGAATATTTCTGAACATAAATGCATGTGGGAAGTGAGGAATTACGTAGCTTGCTTATAGTCAAGTATTTTTTTTCGATTAGATATATTTATTTTATGAACTGAAGGATTTCGAAAAAGAATTTTAGAATTCTTGAAAGTTTAAAAATTTAATAATATTGATTGAATTTTATTATTTATCCACAAATATATTTCTTCTATGCGTACTTTATATATATTTTTTTTTGAGAAGTTTAGCTTTTAAGAAATTAGAAAATTTTTTTGATATTGAAAAATTTTGAAATTCTATAAATTCATAAATGTATATTATTATATTATAAGTCACATAATTAATTTCAATATGATAATTAAGAAAAATCGTGCAGCAATGAATTCATTTAAACTTCTATAATGATAAACCACTTTACTCATATAAAGGCAATAACTTTTGATCAAAGATATATACCCTTTCATGTAATTAGAGAATCGTATTTTAAACATGAATAGGATCATACATATATTGCAATAATACTTATTTCAGGTTATTTTTTTTAGATTATTTTATATATAATAACACGTTTATTATTTTTTAAAATAATCAATAAACACAAATCATTCAAATAGAGAATTCTTCAATTTTACAAACAAAATTGTTTATCATTCAATTTTCAAAAATTTCGAAAATTAACACAAAGGAAAAAATGCATAGATGTTATATATAAATATTAAAAAAATTATTTTACTTAGTAATTTTTACGTATATACTTTTTGTATATACGTTTAAATGATACACATTATGATCTCATCTTAATATTTGAATTTTTAATGATTTCATTTAAAGTCGTATTAAAATCGTATAGTTTTATACCTCAGTTTCTTTATACAACGAACAACGTATTCGAATATAGTTAAAATAGGCGTGACCATACAGCTTAAACTATATATAAGAGGTGAGAAAGCGGATGTAAATGAATATTTGAAGCTAAACGAATCCATATCATGGATGCAAATTTTTGAATGAATGTGTGTGGTCTATTCTTTCGATAAGCATGTGCATCGATTAATTTTAATTCAATCTAATTTTTATTATTAATTAAAGAATTTGTTATAAGACAAATTTTAAATTTTAAAAAACTTTTACTAATAAATTATTTCAACGAATATTATAAATTTTTAATTAAGAAATTTAATTAAGAAATTATTTTTTTGTAATTAATTTTTAATAACTTTTATTTTTTTAAAGTAGAAAGCCATAATTTTTCTAAAAAAAAAAAATTATATATAACAGAAAGAATTTAAATAAAAAAGAGGAATAAATGATCATTTTAAATTTCAGAAACATTTATTTACACATATTTACAACTTTTAATATTATCTTAATTCAATTTGTGCATTATCTTTAAAAAATAAAATATTTATTCATTTACAAAAAAGTTTATCATCGTTTCAGTATATGATATTATCTGTATATATTCTGTAGAAATGAATCTGCTTGTATACGAATTTGTATTTTCCTTTCTTCCTTCTTTCTTTTTGCAAGAAAAACAATTAATTTAGTTTTTCGTAAAAAAACAACGGATATATTTCTTTTAAAAAATGGATATATTTATTTTAAGTAAGAAAACGATAAGAATATATCTATAGATAATGTTCTTACATGTCAATATTTTACCACTTCTATCATTTCTAATCGGGTTAAGGACTTTGTTTCAATTTGTTTTTAACTGTTTTTTACTGTTTCTTTTTGCTATCTAAAACTATATTTATTAAAAGGTTGAATATAGAATGAAAAATATGAAAATTGTAAAATATTATTATTATAAATATTTATATTTTTTTTATGTTTTTATTTTTTATATTTAAAAAGTAAAAAAATAAAAAAATATATACAGAAATATAAATGTATAGAAAAATATATATAAAAATGTATATTTAAAAATAAATATATTTAAATTTTTTTTTTAATTGTTTTAATTGTTATAAATTTGATAACATGAAATTTAAATAAAAAATTTTATTTGAAAGCATCACATTGTTATATCCTAAAATATTATTTTTTGTGAAAATAAATAAAATCAAAAAAATGGATTTAAGACTTGTTAAAGAATTTGAGTTTATCAAATTCGAATAATTTTCATGAGAAATTTTGTTTTATTAAATATTTTTTCTTCTTATAATATCAAATATAAAATATATATATGTAAAAAATTATGAAATCGTTTTAAACAATTCTTTTCAACTCGTTGATAAGAATGAAAGTTTTCGGAAATAGAGAAGCGAATAAATTTCGTGAATAAATTTAGTTTTTATGTGAAATGATTAATCATAAAGCCAAGCATTAACTGCAAAAACATCAACGAGAATTGAATCTTTTAGAGAAAGTACGATAAATTGTTTGTATTGAGAGATGACTCAGAAATGAGTATACACTGCAATATTCCTATCCATAAAGAAACGTAATTAAAACATATTGCTTTTATTTAAACCGTTGTCTCTCAATTAATCCATATGACCTATTGCATAACAGAATACCATAAAATAATTTATACACTTCATATAAATATATAATTTGAAATACATTAATTTACTAATGACATAATTTTATATAAATTTAATTACTTTTTTTTCAAACTCTTTTTCATTTTCTAAAAGAAATAATATCCCATTTTAATTTATTATAACTTTTTAAAATAATATTTTTATTAAACTGAAAAATTACTATTTTTTTTATTTCCTTTTGTCTAATAATTATTTTAAAACAAAGATAAATGAATAAGTTTATCTCATTATTGAACGCTTGCTATATTTTATTTTTGATAAAAAGAATTGAAAGATTATGTTTTATTAAAGAAGTAAAAAGATATATAAAAAAAAATGAAAAAATTTTAGTTTACCAAAAAGAAGAGAAAAATAAAATTGAATAACAGTTAGTTAATACTTCAAATAAAATTACATAGTATATATATTATGTGCATATTTATTTCTTCTTATGATGGCATTATTATTTTCTTTTGTCATACCACGATTACGCAAAAATCTAATCCCTACACGCTTATTTGCTAATAATTATAATAAATTGTTTTTATTGCCAAGTGTCAAATGAAACACGTGAAACAAATAGTGTTTTTCAAACTGAAAGATTTCTTCTCTTCGTCCACTTTGCATGATCTGTATTTTCGTTTTAGCTATACACCATGTTTATTTATATTGATAATACAATAAATCTTATTCAATTTCATATTCACTCGTAATATATAAATTGTGTATATTAAGAAATGATCGAAAAAGCTCAACACATGTCGTTAAATTCTGCCCTGCGTGATTCACTGTAAGCTAACTAACTAAGCTTCATGCTTTTCTAGACTCTATTTTCATACAGATACACTCATTTTTAGTATCTTATTAGTATCTTATTTTTAGTATCTTATTTCTGTATACAACCGCAGACAAAGAGTGCTTAAAATTTGATTAAAAATTGGTAAAAAAAAGGAATAAAGAAAAGCAACAAATTTTTATTGAATAGATAACATTGGAACGATCTGAAATACAGTATAAATAAAATTATTTATTCATTGGAACTGAATGTTGTTTTCATTCATTTACGTAAAAGTCGAATCGTATTTTGATTGATTGTCGATATGATGAATACTTCTCCCTATGTTGTGTAAAATAGTCTCGTTAAATTGAAGTATCCTTATAAAAACAATAAAAGTCGCTTGTTATTTCGGAATGATTAATTCAAATTTAGCTAAATATTTATATAATATAACGAAGACATTGTAAATTTAAATATCTTTAATAGATATAAAAATATAATTATAAGTAAAAATATAGTTATATATAATTATAATATAATATAATTATAATTATAGGTAAATTTTAAATAGAGTTAACGAAAATGATAAATAAAATTTTAGAACTTATTATATTGATAACATAAACAATTTTATAATTTTAAATAAAATAGATAAGATAACAGAGCAACATAACATGTCTTTAAGATATGATGATATAAATTTATAATCGAAATAAAATTTTAAATAAAATAATTAAATAAACCTTCAAGTAAAACATTTTTAAAGAAAAACGAGAATTTATTATATCAAATTAAATTGAACTTATTTAAAATTTTATATTATAACTTATATTACATTATACAAATAAAATTTAATGTATTATAAATAAATTAAAAATAAATGGAAAACTTTTTTTTTTAAATATTTTCATTATATCATTTTCAATCAGATTTTAATAAAATGATTGAAAGTTGCAAATATTGCATGTTATACGTAATTTTGGAATTCGAATTTTTTGAAATAATAAAATGGTCTTCGAATCGATCGACGAAGAAATACTTATTATGGATATTGACCTGAATATCGAATAAGTACCCTTTAAGTGCAGTTTGCCTCGACTTCATTGAATAAATATACTTTTGTTAAATACCGATATGCCTTCAAGATAAAAATTCTCCCGATCGTTATTTAAACAAATTAAGCAATGGATATACATTGGAAAAAATATTCTGAAAAATACATAAAAGATGACATATAAAAGTTGGATTAATTTATAATAAGAATATTACAAGATAAATATTATACATTATATAAATAGTCTGATAATATTTTAATTATGTTAATAATTATATTAATAATTAATATCGTAAAAAACATGTAATGAAATATTAAATATTTCTATTTCTAAAAAATTTCCTATTTTAATTTAACGATTTTTTCTTTCGATTAAGAATTTGATTAGAATTATTATTGTATGTTAAAAATTTAATAAAATTAAAAATTTATTAATTTAATAATAATTAAAAAATAATATTAATATTTTAATTTTAAGAAAAATTTTAAGAGAATTATATGCAAGTTATAAAATATTGTAATTCTATATAAGAATTTTAGTAATAATCACATAGCAAACTGCCACATAAATTATTGTAATATGTAATTAATAATATCATTAATCTATGAATTTGCTAAATAAAAAATATATCGAAAATATATATTGAAAAAAATAACATCACTGAATGTTTGTAAAAAATACGATTTTAATATCCATTGATAATCATCGATTGATAGGTTTATTAATATTAATAGCTATAATTTTTCATTGAATCGATCATATTGGTGTCAAATTGCAAAACAAATTACGATGGTAAACTTAGATAAATAACAACTGCTAATAATAATATTTATGACGATATTTAAAACAGCAAAGTCGTCTAATTAAGGAGAAAGTGAATTTATTTCTCATTATCATTTTTATCGATTTTGCTCTCCTCAATAGCATATCATATAAATATATTAAACATAATTTGGTATGGACATAATTTAATGTTTTGTTTTTTTACCTAAGGGAAGGATTAATATTTCTTTGAATATTTCGAATTAATATATTCTGAAATACGATCATAATTTAAAACCGAAAGAAACATAAACAAAATAAAGAAATTATAAAGAGAGAATATTGATAAAAAAAGAATCATCGTTTTACTAAAAGTAAAATGTTGTGATAAGAAACAAGAAAAATATTTATGATTTTCCGACAATATTTAGAATAAATGTTAGAAGAATTTAATATAGAAACATAACCTGTCAATATTATAATAATTTTAATGTGATGCTTTTATTGGTACGAATTATATATATATTGGTAGCATAATCAACAATTAGAACTTATTTTTAAGATAAAATTTATTTTTTCTTAAATTAATATTCCTTACACAAATATTATAATATTCTTTTAAATATATTTGAAATTACAAATATATTTGAATTACGAACACAAAAAAATTGTTTTATCTTTCTAATTATGTGTATAAAATATATACACATATATATTTCTTAATATTATATTGTAAAAAGAAATTATAAATATAATTTTCAATATAAATATTGAAAAAAAATATCATGATTGATAAAATAATAATCAAATATTTATGAACATTAATAACAATTAGCACAAATTATAACAATTGCAAATTGCTAAATCAATATATTTAAATAATTACGTTATTATTTTATATAATTATTCAATTATATATAATTATTCAATAATAATATCATTATATTATTCAATATATCATTGAATTGATGAAAGAAAACCTTTTTTATATTTTTTTCATTTTTTCTCTTAGAATCTTGCTTATCTTATATTTTATTATTAAAAATTCCATGAATATAGCTATCTCTATTTTCTAAATATAAGAAAATTTTTAAATTTCGACAGTTTATCACATATACACAAACATATATATTTCATGTATTCTTCAACATTATTACACTTGACAATAATAAAAGATATTAATAAAAAGATTCATGAGGCAAAAATATAAGAAGCAGAGTACATTTCTCGTTGTGAATCTTCTAATAGAATCTTTTTAACAGAAAAATCTTCTATTATTACACTTATATGTGTGAATAGTCCCCTCTACTGGATCGTTCCATTTTCGTTTCCCTTGTTCGTATTTCACTACGGAACGAACCACTGGAAGATCAGCTGAAGCGATAAAGAGGTTAAAATACCGACGCGCCGAACCGAGAACTCACTCGGCAATTTAGATGAAGGGAATAATGTGCAACGAGACGAATAAAATCGTTAATTAAGAGATTCGCACTTTATAACTCAAGCGATCTTTGTAACAACAAACCGTGTAATTATGTCTAATTGATATCTCTCGATTGTTTGTCGACGATATATACAGACTGGTTGTCCACTCAATAATTAACTGGAACAAGTCGAAATGAACCGGCTTTCAATAAATATTATTCTAAATTTTAACGAATGATGGCGTTTAAGTTCTTTCGTTCATTTGCAAGTTTTATCGAGTTGATTGCAGTTATAATCGATACTTGAAGCATGATTATTGCTCAATTGCGAAAGAAATGTAACAGTCAACCCACACAGCAATCTTTTGCGTAATTTCTAAAATTGAAAACCTTCGTTTCTTCGTTTTTAAAATTTATAAAACAATAAAAGATAAAGGCTATTCTTTTGCTATTCTATTATTAGAAGATTTTGATAAAATAAAGAAAGTTTAAAATAAATTATAAATAAAAAATTGAAAGCAATCTTAGATATTTAAAACGTATTCCTATTCTTTTTTGTGATATTTTCTTTCTTTTGTCCTCTTCAGTATTTGATCAATCTCTATTTATAAATTAATAATTAAGTTATAATAATTAAGTATTAATAAATTATTTAACTATAACATATATATTTCATGTATAAGACATTTTCCAATTATACTTTACTATATAAGATATTTATATTCCAATTATACTTCACTATAATTCACAATTATACTTCCAATTATACTAATTTTATTATATTATAATATAATAAATAAATCAATTTCATATTATGAAAATAAAAATTGAATAATTATAAACATATACATATTCTATTTCTATATATTAAATGTATTACATTTTCTAAAATTTCATTTCTAAATTATATTTTTCAATTTAAAATATAGATATTATTATCATATTAATAATTTTTTCCTCGAAAGATAAAAAATAAAGATAAAATAATTTTTAATTTCCATTTCGTTATTATTATTATTATTATTATTTATATTATTCTAATAAATTCTATTTTTTTTTATTTAAAATATTTTTTATTATTTCTTTATATATTATATTTCATTATAACAAAAAAATTATATCAATTTTACAGTGATCTACGGTTCAACAACATAGCTGAGCTTCGACAAGGCTCCTTCCACAATCTACCAGAATTAGATACACTTCTGTTAAATGACAATCGCATCAGATATCTCTTACCAAAGACTTTCGAGGGTGCACCAAATTTGAGAATTCTTTATTTATATAAAAATCGTTTGGAACAAATTTCACCAGGAGCGTTTTCCGGTCTCCTGAAATTGGAACAGTTATATCTTCATTATAATCATCTGAGAGAAATAAAAAAAGATACTTTCAATGATTTACCGTCATTGGAAAGACTCTTCTTACAGAGTAACATGCTACATCATCTACCAGCGGACGCTTTTCACAATGTGGGACCCATGACACGCCTTCGCCTAGATAGTAATGCTCTCGTTTGCGATTGCAACTTAGTTTGGCTGGTGCAGAGACTTCAAAGTAAACCATCTGAAATGGCGGCCATTTGTCAATCGCCGAACGAGATGAAGGGAAGATCGTTGACGACTATGTCTATGGATGATTTTCATTGTAGTTGAGTAATTAAATCTAATTCTTATTGCATGTAATTGAGATTAATACTAAAAGTATTAAAGTATTAAAAGTAAAAAATATAATTAGTGCAATTTGATAAACAATCTTAATTTTTCAAATGACTCAAAAAAATAAAAATAATTTCAAAGTAATAATATACTATTGTAAATATGAATAATTAATAATTGAAATATGATAACATTTAGTTTCTGCTGGAATTATAAGGTATCTAAATAAAAATAAAAACTTGAAAAAATTTTAAAATTATATTATAAATCTCAAATTAAATATTATTGAATTTAATACCATATGTTATGTAATGAACACTTTTTATTGGAAAGTTGAATCAATAATGGTGATGTTGACAAAGTGGCGAGAGTTTATTTTCTCGATTATCTTTGATTATGTGTATATAAAAATTTACAATGATAATAAAAAAAATATCAATATTTATTATTCATCTATTTTCTAATGAGCTCTTATTTTCTAATGAAGCTTCTTTTTATGAAATATTCCACATTTCATTTTCATAACAAACTTTTGTATAATTATATTATTATATAATACCATATAATGTACTTATATATTATTAGAACTAATATGTAAATACTATCACAAATATAATGTGCCAAGCAAATGTTTTTTTGCAGTTATTATATTTATCAAGTAAAAATAAAAATAAATGAATATCATTTATATTCATTCCTGTCTATTTAAAAAATATTCTGATAAAATGATTAATTGACATGATTATATTAATATGTTTAATTATATCAACTTCAAATTAAATCAAATATGTAATCGATTTGTAATAGATTTTATCTATAGAATTGTAAATAAACCTATTTTCTATTAAGATTTGCCACTGTGTCTAAAATAAATTGACAGATCAATATTAGAATTATTTAAATTGATTTTTTAACTATTTCACTTATCTTTTTTTTAATGCAATTGATCAATAACAAAAACAAGAAAATACATATATTATTTTAATCCTATATTATTTTTAACATAAACAATGTTATTATATAATTTCTACTTCTCACATCAAATCATGTAAGAAGAAGAATTGTATCTAATTTTCACTTTCATAAATACATAAAAATTTGTATATATGGTAAATAAAATTTCTAACATTAATATAAATTTCCATATAAATGATTAAAATTCTAATTTTCTAAGATAAAAAATATCCTCATCAATATACAAATCAATATTTAACAAATTATTCTTAAACAAATTATTCATTTCTACGTTTTTCTAGCTGAGCCACGCATAATGAACGGACCCCAGGACGTGGAGGTAAGACTGGGCGGTACCATTAGCTTTACCTGCGAGGTAATAGGCGACCCCATACCAGAAATCAAATGGATGCGTGATTCTAACGAGGTATCTGCCGATGGGAATCATTACGTGATACAGGAGGATGGAACATTAATAATATCAGATGTGACGGAGCAAGACACCGGTGAATACGAATGCGTGGCTAAAAGTGAAATGGGTTTGACAAAATCGAGAAAGGCCAGGGCGGTGATCACGGTGTCACCGTCGTTAAGATTCACCGAATTACCCGAGTCACAGACTGTCCAAATTGGCGTAGATGTTTCTTTCATTTGCAAAGTGGATGGTCGCCCTACTCCTAATATTCAATGGTGGAGAAATGGTCAATTGTTGAACGTGGGTGGTCGTGTCGCCATTGAGAACGAAGGAAGTTTATTGAAAATTTTTGCCGTGAAGGAAACGGACACGGCAAGATACGTTTGCCAAGCGAGAAACTCTAATGGATACGCCGAAACCAGTGCCGATTTGAACGTGGTGGACGAGTCTTATAGCCCCCCTAGGATGACATATGAGCCTCACGATATGGAGGCGGAACCTGGGACCATTATCGAGGTACCTTGCAGAGTGGAAGGGATCCCAAAACCGGTGATACAGTGGAAGAAGGATGGAACAGCTATGGAAGGAGAAAGATTTAAAATATCTCGTGGGGGAAGCTTGTATCTTTATAATGTTACTGCTGGAGACACTGGAAGGTGAATTTGAATACTTTGTTTCCAGGATTTTTTAAGAGAAAAGTTTGTTTAAGAGAAATATATTACCATGTAAAAGTTTAGGAAGCAATAAAGAATTTTAAATAAAAAGTCACATATTAAACTTATGTATTTTTTATAATTAAAATTAGCTGAATAATAAAAAAATATATTGAAAAAAAGATGATGACAAAATCTTAATATCTTTATTTTTTATTTATTTATTAATTTTTTAATTTCTTATTATATTTAAAATAATTGTCAATGTCAATAAACAATTTTTTTATTTCGTACAAAAATATTATTGCTTTTAAACTTTTTTACGGTAATGTATAAATGAAAGAAGTCGAAGAATGATACAAATAATGAAATTTTAACTATAAATCTTAATAGTAATAATAATAAATACAAATTATATAATTTGTCTTAAGTTAAGCTATTCAATGCATCCTCTAATTGAATTTTTTTCCCTTATCTTCTATGATCAGACATTGAAACTTGAAATATTGAATAATAAGAAAAAAGTTTTTAAAGTATAATAAATTTTTAAAATCAAACAAAATTAGGTATGAATGTTCGGCTGTGAACCAATATGGCCGTGCAACTGCTCAAGCTTTGGTGCGTGTTCGCCAACCAGAAGCAACAGATGTGCTAGTAGAAAGAGCTTTTAAGGATGCCACAGAAGAGATCGATCGAGCCATAAACAACACTTTGATGGATCTTTTTAACGGTGACAGACCTCAACACGTGAATCCATTTAGACTTGCACGTTTCCCAGATGCTGTTGGTCGTGCGGCTGCCAGACCAGCAGAAATTTTTGAAAGAACACTTGTTAATATACGACGAATGGTAAATTCTGGCTTGAGCGCAAACACTACCACTGAATTTCGTTACGAAGAAATTCTGACAGCAGAACAGGTATGTTCTTTGAATTAATTATTTAATTAAAATAATTTTGTTATCTTAAGTTAATATAAATATGATAAGGATCAAATTTATGTAATTTTTAATTTAATATCACTACTATCTAAAAAATAATTTCTCTTCAAAAAATGATATCAATTAGTAATAATCACTATTATTAAGATGTACTATTTTACTCAAAGACAATGAAAAAAAAGAAAAAATTGATATAAAGTCATATTGAAATCATATTACTTATTAATTCATATTAAATTTTTTTAAAAACGTTAGCAAAAAAATAATTTTAAAAACGTTTTAGCAAATTTTATTAATTTTTTTTCTATAGAATAATTTTTTTCAGAATAAATAAGAAAAAAATTCTGCAATTTTATTATAGGTCAGAGAAATCGAAAGATTATCCGGATGTACTGGTCACAGGCATCGTCAGAATTGCACGAATATGTGCTATCACAATAAATACCGCAGCATTGATGGTAGTTGTAACAATCTACGCTATCCCACTTGGGGTTCCTCTTATACTGGTTTTCGTAGAGTTTTACAACCAATTTATGAAAATGGATTTTCATCACCAGTCGGTTGGGAGAAAGATCGCCTTTATTATGGATATCCGAAACCTTCGGCACGTTTAATCTCCACAACTCTGATAGCCACTCACAAAGTGACTTCAGACAATGGGATAACACATATGGTGATGCAATGGGGTCAATTTCTAGATCATGATTTAGATCATGCTCTTCCAGCAGTTTCCAGCGAATCTTGGGATGGTATAGACTGCAAAAAATCTTGTGATAATGCTGCACCTTGTTTCCCCATGGACGTTCCCCGTAATGATCCCAGAGTTAATAATAGAAGGTGCATCGATTTTATTAGGACTAGTGCAGTTTGCGGTTCGGGTGCAACTAGTATATTATGGGGTAGTTTTACCCCTCGAGAACAATTAAATCAATTAACTAGTTACATGGATGCTTCTCAAGTATATGGTTATGATGATACTTTAGCCAGAGATCTGCGTGATCTCACTACTGATCATGGTCTATTACGAGAGGGACCAACAATTCCTGGTCATAAGCCTCTACTTCCATATGCTTCTGGTCAATTCGTTGATTGCAGAAGAAATCCTATAGAAAGCACTATCAATTGCTTCGTAGCCGGAGATATCAGAGCCAATGAACAAGTAGGTCTTTTGGCGATGCATACAATATGGCTGCGCGAACATAATCGCATAGCTCGTTCCTTACGTGATATGAATCCTCAGTGGAATGGAGAAAAATTGTATCAGGAGGCCAGAAAAATCGTTGGCGCCGAAATGCAGCATATCACTTATCAACAATGGATTCCTCATGTGTTTGATGGTACTGCAGAAGAACTTTTAGGTTCATATCGTGGTTATGACTCTAATCTTGATGCTAGTGTTTCCAATGTTTTTGCCACTGCAGCTTTGAGATTTGGTCATACTTTGATTCAACCTCGATTGGAACGTTTTAACGAATCTTTTCAATCAATTCCTCAAGGTCCTCTTAAGCTAAGAGACGCCTTCTTCTCACCTTGGAGATTGGTTGAAGAAGGTGGCGTAGATCCATTGATGAGAGGAATGTTTGCCACTGCAGCGAAATTAAAATTACCAGAAGAAAATTTGAATACAGAACTTACAGAACAATTATTTCGTACTGCTCATGCAGTTGCATTGGATTTAGCTGCAATGAATATCCAACGTGGTAGGGATCATGCTCTACCAGGCTACTTGGAATGGCGAAGATTTTGCAATATGTCTCACGTAGAGACGTTTGAGGATCTCTCTGGTGAAATTCGTAGCGCTAAGGTTAGACAAAAGTTAAGAGAATTGTACGGTCATCCTGGGAACATAGATGTTTGGGTTGGTGGAGTATTAGAGGATCAACTCCCTAATGCAAAAGTAGGACCACTTTTCAAATGTCTTTTATTGGAACAATTTCGACGTACTAGAAATGGTGATAGATTTTGGTATGAGAATCCAATTGTTTTTAAACCAGAACAACTCGCTCAAATTAAACAGACGAGTTTAGCTAGAATTCTATGTGATAATGGTGACAATATTAACAGAATTCAACCAAATGTGTTCTTATTGCCAGAAGGTGATAATAAATTCGTTACTTGTGATGAAATTCCATACATGGATTTAAGAGTTTGGTCTGAATGTTGTGATGGATGTGAAGATCATAGTAATACGATTTCGAGATTTAGGCGTGGTGCAATCAAATATTTGCCATCGAAAAACATTTTTAATCTGAAGAATATAAATGCAGAGAATTATAGCGAAAAACTTGAATATTTAGAGAAAAAAATCGAAGAAACGGAGCAAGAATCTAAAAGAATTAGAGATCTTGCAGAATCTTTGTCTTATATGATAAAAGAACTGAAATCTCTTTTAGAGAACGTGAAAAGATCGAAGTAAATCAATAGATGTGCCATTGTTTCAATAGGCATTTGATTTTATTATTTTATATCTAAATTCACTTCATTTTAAATATTCATTTTAAATATTGCATTATTACATCATTGTACAATCTGAAGCCTGATTGAATTTAAGAAAATTAAATCTTTATTGCTTTTATCATCGGATTTGAATTTGTTATTTAAGTGTTTATTATTATCTCTAGTCTTATATACTTTAGTACTAAAGTACTTTTAATACTAAAAAGAGCTTAATGATATTTATATAAGCAATAGAGCTTATTTACTTATTGCGATTTTTCATAATTTTTATTTTGTATTACTTGAATGATATATACATATATATATATATATATATGTATGTGTGTGTATGTGTATATGTATGTGTGTGTGTATGTTTTGACTTAGATGAAATGATAAAAATATTTTAATCATATTTTATGCAGTAATATTTTTCCTTGTGAACAATGCAAGAGTTTATGCATATCACTTTATTCCTTTCTCTTTTATATAGATAATAAATAAATATCATACTCATTATATGTTAGTGATATAAAAAGTAACTTGTATTAATAAGTTTTGTGTTTATCACAAATTTTAAATAAAAACAAATCACAAATACAATTATAATTTAATATATACATTTTTATATTAATTACTAATATGAATATAATTGAACAATTATATTTTTATGATTTTGTGCCATGTGTTATCTTATATTATGTACATGTTAACTTTTATAAAATTTCTAAAAGTATTGTAGAAAATAATTATTAATATTTTTTAAGAATATCTAAATTTTTAAAGATTTTTGTTAAATCAAAATATCTATAAAAAAGAATAGATTAATATTTGAAGGATATTGTGATGCAATGTTCAATAAAGAAGTTGTATTCATTTATGTAATAACAAATAATATATACACATTAAGACAGTACTAGAATATATTTAAATTTTATAATATACTATTGTACTATCTATATACATATATAAAGTGTTCATTAAATATTAACAATATATAATAATATATGCATTATTTTATTTATTTTACTTTCCAATAAATTTTATGTGAGTTCCATTAACAATTACATCTTTCCCTGCATTTTTTGTAATATCTATTGAAACAAAACCTACTGTTTTTCCAACACGTATAGTTCTTGCATTAATTGTTATCAGTTCTCCAAAAAGAGCAGGTTTCATAAATCTATATATATTATTATATTTATGTTATATAATTAATTAATATATATATATTTCTTATATATAAAAAATTTAATATATTATTTTTTATATATAAGATGTATAAAAAATATATAAAAAGTTATATTTACGTAATATCTAAATTTAATGAAACACCTGGTTTGTTATTTTTTTCATGGGTTATTAAAGCATATGTAGAGACAGCATCAATAAGAGTAGATGTAAAACCACCATGCAACAATCCATATAAATTTAAATGTTCTTCGGATATAACCAATTCTGCTTTACAATTTCCATTTCCTGCTGATACGATCTGAAGCTATTTAGAAAAAAATAATTTACAATAAATTAAAAATAAATTTATTACTATAATATTTAATTTATTAATAAAAAGAAAAGTTAGAAAATATTAAAAACTTAACTTTTTGTAAACATTGTGCGAAATTATGCGTTTTAACAATTTTGTCCAAATATGATCTAATGAATTGCGTTTTGCACATGATTAAATTTGTATACTTTTCGATTTTTCACTGAAATTATATAATTTCAAATAATTAGTTACTTCTAAAATATTTTTATTATATTTACAAAAAGTAAGATAATATTTAATTTATAAAAATTTTATTAAAATTTTAATTATGTTAAGTTAGATACTAACCTAACTTATATATATATATATATATATACACATATATACATATGTAAGATGACAGGAAGTTCTTACTTATCGAAATATTATTTATTTACTTATTATTTATAAAAATGAAATAAAGATAAATATAGAATGTAGATAAAATAGTATCCAATGCAAATATTTAATATATTTTATTAAACTATATCAATTTAAGAAACTTTTATTTATTTATTTACTTATTATTTATAAACATGTGAAATAAAAATTAATAAATTTTATTAGAATGCAGATAAAATAATATTCAACAGAAATATTTTCATTAAATTTTATTCATTTTCTAATCATTATGCAGAATAGAGCAAAACTCTGATTATTTTGAATGTTTATCACTTTTAAAAATATTGAAAAATTTTTTAATATAAAAATTGTATGAAATCGATGCAAAAGTTATAGAATTTATTAAAACATTTCCAGAAATAAAAAAATAAAAATAATTTTTAAAAAATGAAGATGACTTTGATTTTGAAATATCCAAAAATCTTACATTTATAAAAAAATTATTATAGTTGCATTATAGCTCTCTTTACATTGACAAATTTTATATAAAAAAATTTTTAGTATCTTTAAAAATTATGAAAATATTCAAGATGCTCTATTCTATTTATATATATATACATAAGTTTTAATTTTTATTTACGATATAAAATAATTAAAATAAAACCAAAAAAATGCAAATATAGATATAAATAGTAATTTATTTTTCATTATAATAAATATTATCATCATATCCCTTATAAGTTAAAATAAATTAAAATAACTTTTCAAAATAAACCTAAATTAAATTAATAGGTAATCCTTCTTTATTTAAAAGATGATCCTTAGAATCATTTAAATATTTAGGACCATCACTAATTTTAGTATAAATAATATATTTAAAACATCCTGGAGATTGTTTTCTTACATTAATATTATTGAATAGCTCCTAAAACAAAATCAAATGTTATTGATCATACATCAAATAAGATATGATTATTACACAAAGATGACAATATTTACTAGTGAATGTACAACTTCTTTAACAGGTAAACCTTTCCTATATTCCTCTAAATTAGTTGTTGTAGGGAAAAAATAATCTAATACTCCTAAAAATTCTGTTACATTTTCTTCTAAAAGATATAAAGTTGCATTTGGTCCTGCATCAAAAGTATATGCAACCTAAAATGAATAAATATATAACATGTTTTATCAAAATTTTAATATAAATTTTAATAGCTTATTATATATTACTATTTATTGATTTATTAAAAACTTGAAAAAATACCTTTATTTCTTTCACGGTTTCATTATAAGCATGAATCAAATTAACAATAGCATGTGAAATATCATTCATATAGACACATGGTGGATATGTATCTAAACAAGCTGCATGCATTTGATTTGAATCTCTCATTGTATGTTCAGCAAATGTTTTAAAATCTTTTTGTAGAATAGCCTGTTCAATACTTTTCACTCTATCAGGAACAAGATGTTTTACTCTAAAATTCAGAAAATCAGATGTTTCCATACCTCTTCTCATTCCAATTGCACTGGAAACATTTTTCTTTGCTTCATTTACCTATTATAGAATATTAAATGTAATGGAAAATATAGTATAAAAAATAATAAAATCAAAAATAATACATACAACTAATATTAAAATTCTCATTTCTGGCCAATAACTGGCAGGTACAATTTGTTTTGCTATACTGTCAGTCCCATCTATTTGAGAACCCATATACCATCTTACAAAACCTCCTAAAATACTGCGACATGCTGATCCAGAACCAACACGAGCTATTGCAGTAATATCATCCTAGAAATTAATATTGATACATATAAAATTCAATTAATTTTGCATGTTATAAAATTTATAATTATTTATTTGTTTATTTTGAAATACCTTTACTTCATATAATTTAGCAAGTGCTATTACAAGGCAAGCATAACCTGCAGCACTGGAAGCTAAACCAGCTGAAGTTGGAAAATTATTTTCTGAACAAATATGAATTTTCCATTGATTCTTATGATTGGAATTTCCTGCCCTTTTTTTAACTAAAATATAATATATTTTATTTTCTGAAGAAAAATTTAAAAACTTTAATATAATTACATACTTTCTGTTAAACAATTTTGCAATCTAATATTCTTAATATCTTCTTCTCTGAAACATTAAATTTATAATATTTTGAAATGTTTTTAATTCTTATTTTTATTTTTAAAATTTTTTATAATAAATATATTTACCGTCCATTTAACCATATACGATCGTGTTTAAAATTTGGACTAATCATCACAGTAGTTTTTGCACATAACTAAAATTTAAAATAAATGATTAAAATATATTACTTATATTTTATCTTATAAATATTAGTAATTTTTACATGATCAGTATCTAAAGTAGCGCTAATGGAATCATTTGCTGGCAATATTAACGTTTCGTCTCTTTTACCCCCTGTAAAAAAAACATTATATAGTGCTTTGAAAAATTCTATTCAAATTCAAATAATCAAGGAAGTTATATACATTTCAATGATATATGTAACATGTACTTCTATAATATTTCGAATGTTACATTTCTTCCATATATAAAACAATTAATACGAAAATAAAAATAAGATTTTCTAAAAAAAAAAATAAAATATTTTATTATTATTATTATTAATTTAAATGCGATTATTTGAATAAAAGTATTAAATATTGCAAATAAATTCTGCTGTTATTCAATTTATCTAGTTGATCTATATAATAAATAATATTTATATATAATTATTAATAAAAAAATAAAAAAAAATACATACAATATTTTACAACGGCAATATTAATAGGTGCGATACAAGTAACGATATTCATTTTTCTAATTTTTTTTCACTTCCTTTCTATCACTTATGCTATCGTATGTCATATAATTTTCTTCGAGTTTGTGCATAATATTTATATTCGAAAAACATAAACTATTTATAACCTAGATTGGCGATCATATAGTTCAATTTGTTTAACTTATTTTTTATTTATATTTTGTTCTTTATTTTATTTCTTCACTTTGCAATAACAAAATTTTTAATTTTTATCTTGAAATTATATTTTCTTATCAAAATATTTTCAAATGACATAATAAGTTTATGTATTAGTAAAACATTTTCACTTTTACGAAATTTTAATTTTTTGTTTAATATTACATTTTTGTTCATTTTATTTCTGTTTTATTTTAAAAATTTTATTAATTTATTTTTATAAATTGATAATTGATTATTCGATATTATTATTCGATATTCAAGAATAAAAAATATTAACTTATTACATCGATTTTATCGACAATACGTTTCCTTATTTTCTCAATAGATGTCATTGCTTTCTGATTACATTCCCGCTTCATGCTCGAGAACAATACTTGAGCCAGCCGGTTTTCAGTGTGATGCCGGTTGCGTCGACAGTGGGGGAGATTTGCACGATCCTCGGAGGGCTGTTCGTATCACGATTTCACACGGCGGGTATAGTACATATTCAAAGCGCGCGCTTGTTTTTTATGATCGGACAATCAGAACGGCGAAAAATGCAATGCATCAAGAAATATTGTAAGTGTTGTGCAAAATTATAAAACGAAAATCATCAAATAGAACAAAGAATTGAAAAACATGGTGAGATAAACGTGATCTATAAAGTGTATTGTGTATATTCAATGTTATTAAGAAACGGTGCAGATATAGTGGTGCAATTCGAATGATTATGTCCGCATCCCTTCCTTATTATTTTGCACATTCCATTGGTGAAGTTGTACGTTGTCGTTTCCTTTCTCTGAATAGTTCGAATTAGCACGCGGTCATCTCGGTTCGCGTACCAAAGAGACTTACGAGTTCTCGCGTTCACCGTGAAAAGAACAACGATCAAGAAGAAAAAGAAAAGAAAAGGACGAAAGAAGAAAGAAGAAGAAAGTAAAGCCAATGGAGCTGGTAGTACATGCATGATGATCAAATGGTCGCATTATGTCGAATAAAATCGCGATATAAAGGTGTTCCTGTAGAATATCTCGTGAGTTACATTAACCGAATCATTCTGTCATCTGTTTCAAAGAAGAGAGAGGTCGGTGGTTCTGTGTATTAGTGTACAATCGCGCCATGGGGCATCAGTGTTGGTTCTTCACAAACGACGGGACCTGAATGTGTGCATATTTCTCCTGGCTGACTGGCCTGCCTTCCACCGTTAAGCTGCATTCACAAAGGAAGCCGATTTTTGGGCAAGGACCGTATCTCGGTCGTTCTTGCCAAAAGTACGAATCGAACCGGTTAATGAGGACTATCTGGCTTCGATCGTCCAATCAGCTAGCAGGTAAGATCTCCATTAATGAGAATATCGATATTCTTTTACACATAAAACTAATTGAATTTTATCCGTTTTCCAAGTAAAAAGCAAATAGAAAAGATTTTAAAATTTATTTTATTTTTGATATTTATCTTCTATTAAAATCCTCTTGTCATAATTTGATATTTTTTTATTTCAATAGTTTTCATAATTTAATTGAATTAATGATTAATTATAAAAATTCCAAAGAATTCACTTGATTATTGATATCAATATGAGTGAATTTAAATCTAAACATATATCGATTTTTTTCGAATAATTTAAATAAAACTTATATTTGTACATCTTACAATAAAAATGATTGACTTATGTATATTTGGTTTTCAATTTTTTTTATTCGCGTCTGTTTTGTTTTCAGTTCTCCTTTCTGCGTCTTTCCAATAAGAAACATATATCGCGCTATAAATCATGAAAATCAATGGATTTTGCACTGAAATTAATGACTCGTGCGAAAGTAGCGGGATACATGCTCACAGGCCGTAAAACGCGTTCAATAGCACGTGGGGTGACTAAATGAGATCCTCCACTTTGATTCAGTTTCCAATGGATCCATAATCTACTTATCAAGCAATATTTATAAATAGTGAATCTTGACTTGTATCATATGATTTTATATGATTTTGTCATAAAAGTAATTTTTCTATCAATTATGATAAATCACCTTGTATGTTAGTTTTAATTATTATTTTATTTTTTTCTATATAAAGTTGCATTTATTTTATTCAAGTCAAAATATCTCCTTTCTATGTGTAATCAAAGAAATTTAATATAAATTTATCTTTAGTAATATTGTTTTATGTAATTTTTTGTGATTATTTTGAAAAATTAGTGACAAATTTATCGATTTCATATATATAAAGATTATATGCAAAGAATTGTATTTTCTTTTCGGATTTTATTCACAGTGGATGTCGCATTATAGCAAATCAGAGAGACGAAATTGTATGCGGTACGCGTTTACCGTTCCATAGTTATTGCTGCTATAGGTGGACGCGAGTTGCAGCTATATGAACAGTCTCTTTGTTCAATCACGCTTGTGTGAACGCTAGCTTAATTCAGGTGTGCACAAAGTTGCATCCTTCAACGATATTTGAACTTTCTGTTTCTTGTAACTTATCTATTCTTTAATTATCATTTTTCAAAGTTTTTTATAATTTTTTTATATTGTCTTGGTATTAAGACATATTTAAAACATAATTAATTCTAAAAATTAGTTTATATATATGTAAAGAAATTTAATAAAAAATAATTTATTAAAAATAAATGTGAAAATACTATGAATCTATAACTTCTTTTAGAATTATTTATTCGAGCATTAAATAATCGTTCATAATAAATGTTTGCTATGATACAGAAAAAAAGTGAACATTTAATGCAAATTTTATTTTCTTTGTAAATTTTAATTCAAATTTTCTGCAGAAGATATTTAAATAACATATTTGATGATTATGATTTTGATGATTATGCAACTTTATATATTTATGATGATAAAAGTTAAATAGTAATAGAGATTAAAAAGAATAGTTAAATAGTAATATTCTAAATTTATTTATTAGTTTTAATATTTAATATTTTAAACAGGAGATTATTAATTAATAAATGTCACAAAAATTTAAAAATTTATTAATATTCATTAATATTATTCATTATCTTTTTTTATTTTCTTTTTAAATTTTCTATACAAAAATTGAATAGGCGTTTTATTTAGACAATCAAATTCATAACAAATTCCAATGGTTTTCTTCTAAGAAATAAACTTAGACAATCCTTTCCAAGAAATAGTTTCTAGTCGGAGATAGTGTCAGAAACTGTTACGGTTTCTTTTCTTTTGTCTGTAGATATTAGTGGTCTGTTAAAATGAATATAATAAAATTGCTTCCTATTCCAACGGGTTTCCTTAATCTGTTCCTGTAATTCATAAAACTTTATCATTAAAGATTTTTTGCTGAATAAATAAAACAGCTTTCAGAAAGTAGAGAATATCTTTTTTCATATTTCAGTATTCAATACTTAAATTTCAATATATCATCAATTCAAAAAAATATATTAATATAATATTAATACAATATTTGTATTAATAACTTATAAAGAAAAAAATTAATTTCATTTAAACCTATCATTAGCATTTCTATAATACATATGCATATATTTATTCTTTGTTTTCTTTTTAATATCCTAATAGTATTTGCGTTTCATTAATAAAATAAAATAATGTACTTTGATAAATTAACTTTTTCACGCTTTGCAAATTCGATATATATGTAGTTCAAATAGATAAATAATTCTATAGACATATGTATATTTCTTTGCTAAAAGTATGGAAGAATACTTAGATAAAACCATTTGCCATATGTAGCAAAATCGCTAGATGGCCTTACGTGGTCTGTAAATTCGTTTACAAACGGATTTAGTGAACCGAATAATTCAAGTTCGAAAAATAACCACGGTCTATCCTACTTATAAGATTCTATCGGTTTCTTCTTTACCTTTGCTCTTTTGCGTTTTTGTTTTTTTTCTTCATTTCATCCCTATGGTTTCAAGGCTTTCTATAACGAATGTGATTATAAAATTATTATTAGAAAAGAAGAATATAGATTTAATGAAGAAAAATTATTATTAAAGATAATTTATTTTTTATTATGTATCAATTTTTATGCTTGAATGCTTTTAAATTCTTATTTATTTTCATTTATATAATTTTTTGAGATAGTTAAAAATAATGTAAATTATTTTGAATTCTTTTTAATCTCTTAATTTAAAAATATTTAATGTTTTTCATTAAAAAAATTTTAATGAATTTATGTAACTTCCGTGATTCCAATCATTTTTTCAATCATTATTTTGACGTAAATTCAATGAATTTTAATTCAATATATTTTTTTCTTTTATTATGATATAATTGTTGACTAATATTTGATAATCTACAATATAATATATAATATCCTTATTATATTATATTATATTATATGCATATGTTACATATATACAGTGGAATTTTTATATTTATTATTAATCTGTTTCTAAAAAATATTGAATATCGAATTGGACGAATATTAAAGTTAATTTTTTTTTATAAAAATTAACAAAAAATGAAATAATTAATTTTCAGTTGAATCAATAAATAAATAAAAATTTAAAATTTATTGAAGAGCGGTGATTGCAGAAAATTAATAAAATAAAAAATTTTTTAATGATAAATATAAAGATTCCACTATATATATATTTTTTTTGTTATTTTCTTTGACTGTTAACAATTTAAGTGCAACATGCTGCACGTGCTATGTAATTGGTCTAGAGGCAGCGCAGTCGAGCATAATTTTGTTCTCGCGAGGGGTTAATGGAATTACCGCCATGATAAAATCTTGGCAAGTGGACTGTACGATTGATATACTAGACTTCTTTGCCCTTTTCTCTCTTCTTTTTCTTTCTTTCTCGCTTACCTTGTGGAATCGTTCCTTCCCTCGAAGTTTTATTTCTCATAGTCTCGCGCAAGAGATCTTAGGATTTCTTCCAACCCTCCAACAAGTAATTTTTATGAGTCTGTATATCCTTTCGATATACTTTGAGGTGTTCGTGTAGCGAATAGTTTTCGAAGGGGTCGAGAATACAAGGGATATGATTAGGTTTATTAAAGATTTATTAAAGGGGAATATGAGAGATGATGTGTAAAATGCAATAAATTTTTAAATTTTCATTATTATCCGTCATGAGTTATAATCATGCACGTGATTTCGAGTGATTCAGAATCTGTCTATTCTATGCGACTTAAATTTAACAAAAGAAAGTTATATTCTTATATCGAAGTCATTTTTCTTCTTTTTCAAAAGGCTTTGTAATAAAGATATCGTTTTTTAAGATGTAGTTTTGTTAGATGTATTGAACAGGGATGGAAAAAAAAAGATCAACTTATTATATTTATACAACATTATTCTTGAATAAATTTTTAATCATGTATTTTGTAATAATTTACATAAAAAATGAAATTGATTAAAAATTCAAAATTATTGTAATCTAATCTAATATGCAATATATGATTAAATAATTTAAATATAATTTAAAAAAATTAATTTCTTTTATTTGAAAGATTTTCTAAAATAAATTTTTTCAAAATTTATAATAGTTTAATTCAAAATAATCCTTTGTTTTTTATCAAATTTAAAAAATATGTAATGTTATTAAATTAATTAATTAATATTTTAAGATATATTCAATTTACAATATTTTAAGATATATTCAATCCTGTATCATTTTCCTTATAAAAAAATTAAAATTATTATTATAATTAATAATAATTTAGTTTTACTACAATCATTTATATATAATATAATAAGTTTAGTTTTACTACAATCATTTATTTTTCAAATCTAATAGTATTGAAAGATACATATGTGCAAACAGAAAATCAAAAGGAAGCTTTCATGATAAAGGACAAGCCACCTGGCAATTCTTTGTCATGAATGAAAGGCAACCAATCAGAAGGAAACTTGTGCTTCGACACAGGCATAGCAAATCGGCCTCGATGCTATCTTGAAGCTTCGAGCATATACTTTTTGTTCAGTCGAGTGCACAACTCGATCAAAAAACGTCAACCATACTCATAGCTGACCTTGAACGTGGTTCATGCTACAGCATATAGATGAATAGGTTCTATCTATCATTCAATTCTTAAATTTTTTTTATTTTGAATAAATTATTTAAGAATTGTGTATATATACATTATATATATATAGTTGTATATAATGTATATTTTCAATAACAGTTCAAATCAATAATTTGAAAAAAATAAATATGATAGAATATCGATATGCATAGTTTATGATATTGAAGAATTTAGTTGTGATTTATCGTTAATAGATTATCTAGATTCATTTTGATTGATTGGATTTTAGGAATATGAAACAGAGAGAAATGTAATATAATTTCATTGTACACAATGTAAAATTTCTTAGAAAAAATAAATGCATATATCTGGATATATACAAATTATTTCTAATTGATATTATTCATTCTAGATAGATCTAAAAAAATGAATATTAATATAACTAGAAAGTATTATAAAAATAGTAGATTTAAAGATATTACAAGATTTGTTCTGTTTATAGATTGGCAAATTATAGACCATTGATCTATAAATTATGGTGTTATGAATATTTATTTATGCTAATAAAAATAACAAGCAATAGAGAGATTTTTATTATTAAATGTTTTTAATTATCAATCAATTGTAAACCTTTTATAGTTAAAAGAATCAAAGCAAAATATTTGAACTGATGCGATGATATATATATAGAAATGCTAATATGATAATCTAAAGGGAATTTGTTTCATCTATTTTTTTAGTATCAATAGTACCACTAATTTAATATAGTTTTCTTGATGAAAATGAGACTAAATACGATTTCAGCTGGATTATTTATAATTTAATTTAGAAAATTTATAATTATCATCTGAATTAATAATATTGATCTCTTTTATAATTATTTTAACATAAAATTTTATTAATAATATAAATATTTTTTCTTTAAATATCAAATTTTTAACATTTTTTATATTATTATTGTACAGTAAATTAATTTTCGGATCTCAAATGATTTAACCATAGTTGAATAAGGATGAAGGTATTAGGATAACCTATATTCTTTATCTCTTCAATTTTATCGTCAATAGAATTATCTATATATCTCAGATATAAAATTTTTTCTTTTAAATAGAATGTCAAGAAGATTAATAGGAAGGTAGCTACATAAAGATCTTCCGACATTGATTTCCTGTCGAAACTTAACTACACGATTTCCTGTCTGTTAGTCAGCAAGATGAAAACCTATGTCACGATGATTATAGATATTTCTACTTTAACAAATATGATAAATATTTAACAATTTCTATATATAAATTTGATACTTCATAAAGAATAGAGAACAGAATATCATTTTTTTTTCTTGGTATAACAATCTAATAGAATAAGCAAACAAAATTTATAATATATAAAATTAACAAAATATTCTATAAATTTATATTTTTTTTATTGTTAATATATACGATAAAAATATTAAAAAATAATATCTCTCGGCTCAATGATTAAATGATTATTTATTTTTTCATTAAAAATTTTACATTTCAAAAATAATATCGAGTGATAATACGTAAGCTAATGTTTCAGCTAGACTGGACGAGCATAATCGGATGAAGTTGGGCCAAGCATGCCCTCTAAGAAGCAATATAATCTCGTACATAATGACGAGTACGACACGAGGATACCACTGCACAGTGAAGAGGCATTCCACCGTGGAATTGTCTTCCATGCCAAGGTAATCATCGTTAAATACTTTCCAATTTTCTACGTCAACATTGCCTAAATGCGTGGTTGTTTTAACCTTTCCCCATTTCTCATCGTTTCCAGAGAAACCACGCAATACTAAAGCAACGCTCGTATTACGTGTATAACGTTTAATTGTGAGTTTCGATTATAGGTAACCCTAGGTGTCACCATATTCTATCGATACTGGCATTGGTCGTTTTAATTTAAGAACTCGTTATATCGGGAAGGCTATTATAATGCGTCATATATCTTGAAGTCCTTGTATCAAATATATATAAATTTATTTTGAATTTGCAGCAAATACAATTTATGATTTTTTTTTTTCAATTTTTTATCATCTACGAATATTTATGACTTCTTTAAACTTTTCGATAGAAACAATGAATAGTCCAGTCATGCGCAAACAATTTTAAATCATTTCCTGTATATAATAATGCCTGAGAAAACGTAACTGGAAAATGACTAAAGAATTTCCTTATTTATTCGAAACCGGATTCTGTTAAAACTTGTACAGAGTGACTCTCTCTGCTAAAAAGCAATCAATCCAATCATAATATTATTAGAAAGAACGGTAAAATGTGAAATATTTTTTGATATTGAATATTATGATCAAATGAATTGCAGTTGTCTAATAGAAAAGAAATGTTATATATATAATGTTATAATTTTAATCTTCATTATAAATCAAGAACAAGATTATCAAAAATTATTCAGATTTAAGATTATCATATTTTAGATTTATAGAATTATATTTTAAGAGATAAAAGAAAAAGTAACTAGAGATTAAAATACTCCTCAATTGATTTTTTTCTTTCTTTCACTCTTCTTCAAGAATCAGAGTTTGCAATTCTGACAATTCTGAGTTTGAGCTTTTTTTTCATTGTTACACTTTTATTATTATTTAACAAGTATCTTAAAAATATTAAAAACGATTTACAATGTATTTTAATTAAAAATTTAATTTTCATTTTTTTTCAAATCAATCCGAATTAATTCTAAAGAATTGATGAGGAAAAATTGTATTCTGATTTATATTTTCTGAAATTATTATAATAAAGAATTTTTTATATCGATACAAACGTAATTTCTAAAGAAGAGGCGTGTCCCTTTCAAAATATACTTGCGATTGTTAATTAGTCGTAACATCAACGCAAGATAGTTATTTCGCAGGAAATGAACATTAAAGTTTCGAAATACGATTGGCTCAAGAAAAATTGAGCTGAGTTAAAATGAGAATGGAAATAGAAATTGTCTAACGGAACTTTGCATTATATTCTGTGATCATAATATAGTACAAAGTAGAAAATTCTCTGTTTAATATTTATTTCAATTAAAACATGGAACAAATATTTCGATTTCTTTTAATTTAGATTAAAACAAATAAATTTGATTTAGAAATTTTTATTTTTTTTTTATTTAGCTCGGAACAGGCTATAAATACATGCATTCTACAGGATGATCGAACTTTTATCTTCTAGTGTTTTTCAATTGCATCACGAAATATTTCGTGTTGATTCTTTTCCGGAAATATTTATAAAACGAGTGTTGCTCTAATTTGGTATGCAATTTAATTCGTTCAAATAGCTGCATAAAATCATTTCTAAGAAATATAAAAGAGTATCATTCTATCATAAAAGCGATTTATTTTTTGAATGGCACATCTGCGTTCACAGAATGATATATAATCTATGTATAAATTGATGTCGATAAATCGTTCAAATAATTGCCAGACTTATATTTTTTTCTAATTTTAAATTTCTAAAAACGTAAGATATTAAAAAAATATATTTAAAAAATGATTTAAATAAAGATTTTCCTTGATTTCTGAAAGTATCTTATTGTTCGAGGCAAGATGATTAAATTTTATTTTCTTTTTCAAAAATTAATGATATTTAATAGATAATTTTTAAGACAATTAAAAAAAGTAAATATATGATATGATTTTTTTAAATTGATATATCTTGATTTTATTTGAATTGTATTATATGTAATTCTAAGAAGTTTTTGGAAATCAACTACAGAAGAATAAATATTATAATACTATAATAAAACATTTTAAATATAGATATAATCAGAATTCTTTTATTATACGGACAAACATGTCTGTCTTTTTTTAACATACTCTTTAAAAGTCACGTGACATTACATCTCTCAACGCCGCGAATTTTGAATAATGATATTGACCAATAGCGATCATTCATATAAAGGAAATATCACAAGTAAGCATCATAGTTTGTTTCGTTGCTACGAAACGTTATAAATCAATATTCATTCATTTCTTTGAATATTATACGTTTATGAACCTGTATATTTCACGTATTATGATCGATAGAAAAAGTAAAGAAACCTCTAGCCAACTTTCGATCGATGACTGCGTAGTGAATGCAACAATCGCAGTAAGAATGCAACAACGCGACAAAACGGGTATTTTTGATCAGCAACACGACATCGCAATATGGAAAGAGAAACAGTACTGTGACGTCATTGTGCACACGTGTTTATTTGAAACGTGCACGTTCGTTTCTCGGAAAGGTTAAAGCTTTCATGTTCATAAGCTCGTAAAGCAGCTTCGTAAAACGGTCACTTCGCAATGGAAACATCACGGCTATTCGCGGTGTTCTCGAACTGTTCTCTTCCCCTTAACATTTGGTTTTACGCGCTGCGTTCCAGTGCTGATTGCGCCCTCTACAATGCTATATTATTTGAAGAGGAAGTCACATATCAGTAATTTAATTTGTTCAATTTTATTTTATTTATTTGTTACTTTATCATTATTTTATTTTATTCATCGAATTGAATTTAATGCAATATTTTTCACGTTCATTAAGAAATAGTTTTTTCCCTATTTATAAAAATTTTTTTTTTCTTCTTATATGTTTTAATATAGGTTAAACATTTCAGATGTTTTTGCATAATAATCCTTTTTCATGACGTAAAAATTATACGTCATTCTTAATTAATATTATACAAATATTTATAGCTTTGACACGTATGGAATAAGAACAACACACCTTCGAACAGCTATTCTTTGACGTATCTGTTAAAATATTTAAAACGAGACAGGGAAAGAGGGATAGCAGTCGATTGCATTACACTCTGCGATCGATCTCGAATTCGAGTAACTCGATCATTTCTTGCGCGATACGTGGGAGGTAACCACGTGTGCAGAACACGTGGTCAAGCCATCGTTTTAATGGGGAAATTCTAAATACATATGTATACTATATATATATATTTTAGGTATGCATAGCGTTTATATATTATATTTAGATTTATACAATTTTGTACAATCTATCTTTAAAGTTTTAAATAAAATCTTGCATGAATTTTTTTTAACAGAGTGATGGAATACTATATTTTAAAATTTTAACTTTTAATTAATTTAGAATATTACAGAATTAAAAAAAAAAAGACAAAAGGAATTAAAATTTCGAATATGATTTCATCTTCTTAAAATAATATTTTATCGAAAATGAAATATATAATCCATTGTGCTTAATTAGATAAATTTCCTGATACGAAAATATTTGTATCTCATAATATTCTTTACTTATTATGATGAATGAAGAAAAAAATACTAACGAAATCTTTCCTTTAATTATTTTATTTACAAAATTTTTCATTGCTTTTGAAGTTGAAAATTTTATTTGAATTTTATTTCTTTTATTAGTATTTTGAAATCGTTAAAGAATCAAAGGAACTATATATGTGTTTCCTTTTAATTCTGATAATTCCTTATTCATGTTTTGATATTCTGTCTTACTATCTATAAACGAGATACAGAATTTCCCTTGATTTAATTCAATAAATCACTAGCCAAATTCAAGCACGTCACTACATTTAGCAAACCTATTTCTGATTATCTGCTTTTGATCTTTAGCGGGCAATTTCTGACCGGCCAGTCGAACTATGTTGGTGTTCCTAAAACAGTAGCAGAAGTCATATGTTCCTTGTATTCATTCGATAAATCCACCTTGTTTTCCATTATGATATTATATTATATTTATTTCTATATTTATATATGTATATATATAAATAAAATATTTTTCATATTTTAATTCTCTATAATAAAATTCTATATTTTTAACTTTTATAATTTACTTTAAAAATAATCTACCAATTAGAAGATTCTCATAAAAAATAATAAATTTTATATGATTCTTTATATCGTCAACACTGAAATTTTTATTCAAATTATTGATATTTTCTACTATCCAGATTATCCAATGAAATATAGATATAACATAATATATTGTATATATATATATATACATATATAATAGAATATCTACACTATACAATGAACAAGTTCCTAAAAATTCTCAGTTTACGTTTCGATAGAAATCTGTATCAACAATCGATTAATTTCTATACACGTGTATATCCGCAAATTAGTGCAATAAAGTAATTAAAAGAAAATCGTATAGGGATTAAGCAAAGTAACTGAAAATATGCCAACTGGTATATGGAAAAGGAACAAGTACGTAATCCACTCTCTTTCTCTCTCTCTCTCTCTCTCTCTCTCTTTCTCTCTCTCTCTCTCTCTCTCTTTCTCTCTGATTCTATTTCCTTTGTTCGTTTGCTCGTAGTTCATCGGCTCTATGGAGGTTCCTCGACCGACCAGCCGAGTGGAGATCGTGGCGGCGATGCGAAGAATCCGCGTGAGTTCGCATAATCTGTAATTAAACGTGCGGATGCCCTCGCGGGCCGGAATGGTTCGTTTATTTCAGCCTTATTCTGTCCCCAGTACGAGTTCAAGGCCAAAGGGATCAAAAAGAAGAAAGTGACGCTGGAGGTATCCGTGGACGGGTTGAAAGTCACTCTTCGAAAGAAGAAGGTAATTGTCGTGTACTACTTATCCGACTGGTTTGTTGGCTATTGCGTGTCGTCATGATCGCAGTGAAAATTAATTTTCTTTCTTTAAACGATTTTTAATTTTTCTTATTTTTCTTTCAATATTGATCCCTATATATGATAGATAGAGATATCGTATTACGTTTGTCGATGGTACAATTATTTTCGAATTGATTCTCTTTTATAATCTGTTAAGTTAAAGTTTAAAGGATAATGATTTACATTTTGAAAAAGAAGATTGTGACTTACGAGAATCATGTAATTTGAATATAAAATATTAAAAAACTATCATTAAAGATATCAATTAAGAAATTAATGTATATTTTAACGTTTACATATCAATTATTTGTAACAATGGATTCTGATTTATTGTGCCGCTGATTTTTTGGCTTGTTGTATTCGTATATTCCACGATTATATTTAGTTGTTGTATCCATTATCATTTTGCAAGAATGATGAATTCTAAAATGAAACATTGCGTGGAAAAAAAACATGTCCGTACATATTTTGGAAATGAGATGAGAGTCAAATTTAAAAATGAAATTTTTATATTTTTCTTCTGTAATTCAACGTGTAATTTATCATTCTACTGCCGCGAGCATTATAAATACTTTGTAAGCATTTTTAACATTTCTTTCTCAATGAAGTGTTATATTCCATGCGAGACACGCTATTCTAAGCTACAATTTCCTCATCCAAGATGATACGTCCATCCTACGTATCATGGGATTAATGAGTCGTTATTTGTCCTTTGTTTTCACAGAAGAAGCAACAGCAGTGGATGGACGAGAATAAGATATACCTGATGCACCATCCCATATATAGGTAAGCTGAATCGCTCGCTTCTCTCATGGGAACATCCTGCGTATTCTCGAGTACAAGAACAAGTTTAGCTCCTTCCAATTACACAACTTCCGATTAATTCTCTTAATTGAATTACGTATAAATAATTTTTATAATTAAAATTTTAGCTTATTACTTCCATGCAATAATTTTGTTACATTTTTTTTTTTAATTGTTTAAGCTTTTTATTTTGAAATTTTAAAAAATTGAAAAAGAGTAAATTGTAATTTATGCAATTTATTTTTCTTTATTGTTTTTTACAGGATATTTTATGTCTCTCATGATAGCCACGACTTGAAAATTTTTAGTTATATTGCTCGGGACGGTAGCAGTAATACATTTAAATGCAATGTCTTCAAATCTAGCAAAAAGGTAAGTTTAGATTAAGCAATTTAAATATTTTGTGTGATTACATTTTAGAAAATTTTAAATATTTATATATATATATATGTATGATGTATTTGTATTATACGTCATCAAATTTAAAGCACAAGTTAACACTTACTTCACAAATTTTTTTCTTATTTATCTTGATTAAAACACATTTAAATTACAATATAAAATCAAACAATGAAATGATATAAATTAATCAGAAACATGTGTAAAAATCTTCGTTAATTCTTCAAACTTTCAAAATAATATTTAAAGAAAAATTATATTCAAATTAATTTTGTAATGATTCAAAACGAAAAACTTTAAGTTTTAAAATCAATTGCAATTAAACTATCGTTTTACACAACGTGAATAGTCATCAAGTCATAATATTATGTGGTACACGTGCAATCTGTATGTCGCCTGGCATTTTATCAAGTCACGTTATTGTAATTCTATAAATAAACGAGCCATCCCTCTCCAGCTCTTTCACACGCGTATACACATACTTTTGCTCTACGACTTTTCTTCTACTTTTTCTTTCATCTTCCTTTTTCTGACGTTTCAACTCGATAAAGAGCTTCCTCTTTTCGTCTTCTTCCATGTTTCTTTCTCTCGAGCAATCATCATTTAGGTTTCTTCTGATAACTCTTCAGGGCAATTTAGGTGAATAAAGGATGTTACGTTATTTCTTTACCATGGTCATAATGGATTTGAGCTTTCATAATAGACTTCCGAAGATTAAAGTTGTTGAATGGTGTCTTTAAAGGAAGTAGAATTTAAAACGTCGAATGTAATTAAAATATCAAAGATGTTGGAGGAAATATAGATTACAAGTGTTTGTATAATAAGGAACTTGTAAAATATTGATACAATACTCTCATTTGGTTGATAAAAAGATTTTCATATTTATAAAACTACTTGGATTTCTATACACATCATTTAATTCTTCAAGGAATCTTTTTAAGATAATTTTAAAGATTCTCAAAGTATGTAACAATGCTTTGTAATCATCCAAATATTTTCCTCATCATTTGCAATAATTACAATTTTTAAAATTTTTCCAGTATTCTTTTCCAATATTCCAGTATTTTTTCAATGTATTTTATCTAATATTATTTTACAAAACTTCTTTCTAAATCATTAAAACTTTTAACATTTTTCAATGTTAAACTCTTCTGTAGTGAACGCGATTCGTTGCTTGTCAGAGCTATTATTGTCGTTTGGTCAAAGGGACGAGTAGAGTAGAGGAGAGGAGAGGAGAGGAGACGAAGTCGCAGAAGGGAGCAGAATGCACCTTCTCTCGGTCGAGATCATGGGCGCCCGGCTTTGGAAGATCGTGTGACGATAAAATTGCTAGTGTAATGCTCCATCCACACTGGCTCGTTTACGGCATATGATAGGTATTACCGGTTTATTATAATAAACGTTGGTTCTGGCTCGTATAATTTTACGTTCACTTAGAATGGATCGCTACAATTAGGATAGGAAAATTATACGGCTGTGTTGCATCTTCGTTATTTCGAATTTTCTTACATATATTTTTTGTATCAGTACAGTATTAAAAATATTTCGTTTTAAGTTATATATATATAGCTGATTTCAATGTAGATATATTTAAAATCATTATAAGATTCATTGTTAAGGAATTCTGTTTTAGAAGTTTGAATTATGATATGGTTGAATTGCAGCGATTTTGTAATATTATATTGGTTTATTATGTTGAATATTATAAAATTTAATTTCTTAAGAAATCGAAGAATTCTTTATTTTTTAAAAAGTATTTATTATATATTAAGAAAGGATTGGTAAAAATTTGAAATTACAAAAACAATATCGTATCAAATATGAAAACTTTAATATCTTTTAAGTTCGATATTTTCAAAGGAGAGATCACTTTTGCGAAAACTTGTAGACGTATTTTGAAACAAAATACCGTTCTTCTTTCTTTTTAAATGTAGAGATGAATATCTGATCGTATACATAAATTGTGATGTGACGTGGAAAATTCTAAGACATTTCGTATTGAAGTTTTCTTTTTTTTTTTCCTCCTCTTCATCTTCTTCGTCATCATTGTTTTATACGAGTCATGTCATTTTTACGATACATCTCTTTCTACTATATACATATTAAAGATGAATTCTTATCTTCTTATTTTTCATATTTATTTCAGTATATAATCTATTATTATTATTATTTTTTCATTTTTATATGCATTTTTAAAAAAAATTTTTTCTGATTTTATTTGTAATAAATTTTTGAGGTTAGGGCTTAGAAAGATTAAAATTCAGAAAAGCAAAAATTAAAAAAAAAAAAAAAAAAGAAATCAAATAAAAGAATGGAAAGAGAAATGAACTGAAGAGAAATAAATCGTAGAAGAAAAGAAATAAATCAAATAAAAGAACTATAATATATTACTAAATATATATATTTTTAAATATAAAATGATATTATTGCCGTATAAATTTTGTTGAAAAGAAGAATTCTCGAGCGGTTCAAATCGACATCCGCTTTAATGTTAAAGAACAATATCGTATATCTGAAAGTCAACAGAATAAATTGATTTTGTCACTTTGTTCTTTACCTTATTTTCTTCGTGCATACAAACTGCAGGAAAGGAAATTGCAATATTATTTAAATTTTTCTTTCATCGCTTTTAAAACAAAATTATCGAGAGAAGTTCGACAAATTGTAATCACAAAGTCTTGAAAATTATTCGAAGATTACAGTCAAGTCGTTTAAGTGCACTCACAGGGAAAACAAGGAGAAGCTTGATTTCGAGGAAGAACAGCTGAAATTAGACAGGCTGTGTTGGTCAACGAACTGTAACGCCGAACCACTATTGATTTCTTTATGGACAACAGTTGAATATTTCATTCGAGTAAGAGGAAATTAATAAGATGAAAAATCGTTTGACACAAAGTAATCTTGGTTAATTAATGTTGAATAAAAACTATTTGAATATTTGGATGAAAACACGTTCTTCGGTCTTCAAATTTTATATTTTTATTTAATATTATATTATATAATATTATATAATATATATTTATAAAATATTATATATAATAATAATAATAATATAATATTAAATAAATATTATATTTTATTTCAATATAAGTGTTAAATAATTATATTATTATTTTAAGAAATAAAAATTCTCGTTTATATGAATAGATATTACATGATTAAACGAAAATATAAAAAGTTATATAATAAAATAATATAATTTAATTAATTAACTGGATAATTTTTTAAAATAAACATCCAGTTAAATTTTATAATCTCTTCGAAATTATTATATAGTGTCATTATAATAATTTCGAAGAGATTATAAAATATATAGATGATATTTGAAAGCTGTTTAAAGGCTGATTCGTCAATTGGTATGTTTTACGTCATACACGTTATCAAAGTGTTAATTTTAACTTATACAGCATTGGTTTACAGGAGCTCATCGGTAATAAGCCGTTTTAAAAATATTTCTCAGCGAAACTTCTGTATGATCCCCGATACTGCGTTTGCGCGTAAATTCTCGTCTGAAAATATTTTGAATACCAGTGGCGCGTAGTTTAAATTAAACTTTAAATAAAATTATTATTCCTGGTGAATTTGAATTATTCCAGATGATTTTCTTCTACCATTTTATCCAATTTTCACAGATTTTCATTGATATTTTATTTAAATCAATTGATAAAATTTACTATATTTGAATAATATTTTGAACAATATTTTATATGAATATTTACACTGTTAGTTAAAAGGATATCTGGATATGTGATAATGTTCGTATATACTATGTTAGAATATACTTTAAATATCTCAGATAAATCAAGTTACTATTATTTTATTATTTAATTATTATTCTTCAATTTATTATTTCTTTGAAGTATATGCACAGAATATTCTGTTATGGTAGAATTATATCTTTATCTACATATAAATTACAATTTTTAGATCGATTGAGTTAATATATAATAAAAAATTAGTATGTAATTACATTTTATAAATTTTATTTCAATAATGAATTAATAATTTGATCTAAAAATTGTAATTTAATTTTATTATAACTTATTTCCAATTTTATTAGATATTTATTTCATTTTTTGTTTGGTTTTTTTTTTCGTTTCAAGCAGAAATTAAAATTTTATATGATTCGTAAATTTAAAAAGTGGTAGTCTAGAAATAAAACAAACTATATTGCTAGAATCATGTCGAAGAAATAACTATGTACCATGTGCTAATGTTTAATGTTTCGTAAATATCATACTATAGTTCTTGAGAGAAAAGAGCTTTTTCTATTTTTCGAATAATTTTGAAAAATTTCATAGCAGATGAAACTTTCGAATATTTTTTCTCTGATTTTTTTTTTTTTTTTGGAAAATTCTTGAACAATTATTATTTATTTAATCTTTATTTTTAAAATTACACAAAAGATGGAAAAAAATTAAATATGAGAATAATAGAAATAATAGAATAATATTTGTATATAATATTTATTCTTTTTCTTTTAAAATCCGGAAATGAGTGATCAATCATTCCATCTCTTAATCTGTTGCTTAATGCACTGGATTTTAGAACAAAGATAAAGAACTGAATAAAGTGGTGATTCAATAATTAAAAAAATTAAATAAATAAAATTGTTAGAGAGATTTCGTTACATTAAAAATGTTATAATAATTTAAAATATTTCAAAAGTTGTTGGACAAATTTACGATGAGTTTACGATCCCTATGCTATATACATAGTAAGAAAAATGTATATCAGATGTCGCCCCTTGTTCCAAATAAAAATTTTATCATTCAAGTAATCCCTTTTCTTTTTCCTTTGTCGTTTTTACATTTTCATCGTCATTAGCACATACATAGTCGTTTCTTCTTTAATATGAGTTTTATGTTAATAATAAAACTTAACCTATCTATATTTATATGTATATTCCAACAAAAATATAAAAAGTGTGATATATATCAGGAACAAATTAAAGAAATTTATTTTATTTTTTATAATCCAAAGTTTATGTATCGATAAATTCACAGATATATTTATAATTGTTATTTATCCAAAAAATATATTCATACGTTAAAATTTTATTTCACTACGATAAAATTACTCTTGTTATTCTATCTCTTTTTTTTTTTTATTTCAATATTTAAAGATAGATCAAATTCGTTACATAAACTTTGATGTAGCGATGTTTAAAGATGTTTAGCCATTCGTTAAAGTTCAAGGCCCGTTGTAAAAATTTTACTGAACGGCGATTTGTCGTCTAGGAAATAAACAGGATTGAGATTTGGAAAAGTGATTCGATATATAAGCTCTCGTTCGAGACGTTTTACTGCAGCTAAAAGTAAACAATTCCAAGAATGAATTAAGCTCTGTATACTTTTATCTTACATTGTAGAAGTAACTTTCCCGAATTACGACTGAAACTATTGTCAATTTCCTTTCCTGTGTTTCATGTAAGAAGTTTCTGGACGATTCTCAGATTTCAAGATAAAATTAGATAAATTCAAATGTTTATTCTACAAAAAAAAAAAGAAAAAAGAAAAAAAAAGAAGAAAAAGAAAAGAAAGAAAAAAAAACCTATTTACTAAAAGATTTCTCTTCATATTTAGAAAAAATAATAAAAATTTTATTTTTTAAAATAATATTTGATATCATTTTAAGTATTTTACAAATAATTCAAAATTATTTTGTAGAGATAGAATAGATTTTAGGAAAATAGAAGTATTAGAACACTTCATATACAGGATATTAATATATTCCGTGGAAAACTTTCGAATAATAGATTATAGGAGTCAAAACAAACACAAAATTTGTATAAATTTCAATTGAATTATTTATTAAGTTGTAAATAATTGAAGTTTGCTTTGATGAAGCGAGATGTAGATAATAAAAAGAGATAGCTCTATCCTTTATCTCGTCTCAAATTATTTATATCTTAATAAATGAATCTTAATCGACGTTTTTATATATCAATTTTTTGTTTGTTTGGTCTCTATAAATATATTGATCTTTCAAAATCAATCCTTGTCAAAAAACGTAACACTTTCTCTATTAACTATATACAATTTTTTAAATGTTAAAATATTATTATAATCCATTTTCGTCACTATTCTGGAAAAATTATAAAAATTTTGAGATTTATATATTAAAAAAAAACGAAAAGAACTTTTTCATTAACCTTTTCTGTCTAAATCATAGAGGAAAAATATAAAATAAAAAAAAGGAGAAGAAAAAAATATTCGATTCAAATAAATTATATAGCAATTAATTTCCAAATTCACTTTTATACTATTTCTAGAATTAATGTGTTTTGTTATCATCCATAAGGGAGGAAATACGAGAAGAGTAACGAGTAAAATCGCTCGACCGAATTACTCGCTCTAGTTGAAGGATGCTCGAAACGAGCACAGTGAAACGCAAATTTTAAGCGTTGCTTTTCCGTGTTGTAAAAGCTCATTTGCACTTCCCTTTTTTTTTTTCTGTCTCTCATTTTCTATCTTTTCTTCTTTTTGCATTTTTTCATTGTTTCGACTCGCTTAATGGCAGAACAGAAGGAGCAAGAGTTGGAAAAGAAACAGAGACTAGCTATTGAAAGAAATGCGCAGAATTTGGTCAGCTGTGAAGAAAATTAATGCAACAACAGTGGAAGTAAAAGAAGATACAGAAAATAACAAGATTTTAGCATATAATGAAATTATGATGCAAGTATGGTAATTGAAGAAGAATGAAAATTATTAGATGAATTATGTAAGATTGTTAAATGTCTAAGAGAGAAAAACAGAAACAGGAAATAGCAAGATTCTGATTGGTATTATGAAATTATAGGTTAAAGTTTCTTAGTTGAAGAACATTAAAAAAGAAAGATGAAGGGAGAAAACTGAAGAGGAATGTACAAAAAATTGTTGAAGAATAAATGATGAAAGGACAAAAGAATTTACAAACTGTAACAAAAATCTAATTATTATAACGAAACTGAATCAAAGTGATTAAAGATGATGAAGAGAAGAGGAATGAAAATCAATTCAAGAGGAGTTATGTGAAATTGTTAAGGAGTATCTAATAGAGGAAGAAAAAAGTTTACAGGAAGTACTAAGTTTTTAATGAAGTTGTAGGATAAAGTAATTAAAAAAAAATACAGTGAGAAAAATGAATAAAGACAAATGTAATAAGAAATATTGAGGAAAATGAGAAAAAGGGAATGAAAAAATCTTTAAAAAAAAAATTATGAATTATATTATGTGATTAAAAAAGTGTTTAATGTAATTAAAAAATAAAACAAGTTAAAATCATTAAAAAAGATTATACTAAGATAAAAATGAAGTTTAAAGACTACTACTACCTGTGAGTATTTAAACAATTTTACTTTTGGAAAAGATGAAAAATGAAATGATGAAAAATGAAATGATTTTGAAGAAATTGTTATTTGAAAAAAAAAATAAGAAAATTATCTCTTTATCATTAATATGTATTATGAAGATTAAAATAGAATTGGAATTTTTCTGTTTAATATTAATGAAAATTATTTGAATTGAATAATTAATTTGTAGAATAATAAGAAATTCTTTAAAACAATAGAATTTTGAAAAAGAATTTAAAGAAGATAATTAATTTTAATTGATATATATGAAAAGTGTGAAATATGTGTGTAATAAATAGCATTAGAATGCATATATTTCACAATTAGAAGTAAGATGAAGCCTGATGTAACATGATATTGATTAAATTCCTTTGTACATACAGAATAATTAAGGAATATAATGGCGTATGTGTACAGTGTGTACAGAAGCATGGATGAGAAAGGTTTAATGATTTTAATAGAGAAAGTGTTTTACAAGTGTTTTATGAAACTTATAGATATTATATATATTATTTTTTTTTTCAATTCACTTTCAAAAGAAAAACAATTCAAATATTGTTATTAAAAATTTTAGAAGATGATAATCTTTATTTTTCTTGAAGAATTTTTTTATTAGATGAAAAAAAAAGAGTATCATTTTATTAAAAAAATAGAAACAATTCCTATAACAATGCAATTATTAGTAATTATTGGATACCATAAATTTCCATCTCCATATGTATATGAACAAAATTATTAGTAATAAAATGATTATTTGAATTCTACTTAATATGAATTGAATTCCTATTATCAAAACATTAAATATTTTTTTTAATCTTTGATTAAAAAAAATACTATTATTGTTTGTTTCCAAAATTTCTAATATTTAATTGTTATGCATTTTAGAAAAAATATTTCATCAAGTCTTTTGATATGAACATTATATTATGACTCTGTTTTTCACATAAACGCAGCTCCATTGCATGGTGCAATGGTGAACTACAAATGTTTATGCAAAATAAAATTTTTACGAATATGATTAAAAAAAAATAAAGCTTAAATATATAGATATGTTTTATTTTCATGAGTTATACATTCAAATTTTGCATAAGCATTCGCATCAGTGTTTCAACTAAAGTAAGTAGTAATAGGTAGTACTGGACTGCAGTAAATACGTTATAGTACTATAAAAAAATAGAGAAGAAAAGAATGGAGATTCTCTCTGCAGTGGACAGACACGGAAATGCCATTGAGTTGCACGAAAGCAAGAATATTAATGCGTTTATAAATAAACCAGAGGAAACAAGCTGGTGATGCGTGTGTGTACTTACTTCTCGTCGTCGCTATCGCTCGGCCGACGATCCACCAGAGGCACGCGCCTTAGTTCCGCTTCGCCTAGCCACCCGTGGGCCAGATACTGCTCGTTTTCGTGTATTTCGAGAACACACGGCCGCGCACGAGCCTCGTTCCAATATTTCTCGTTTTGGAACGCAAGACGGTGAATCAAATAAATGAAGATTTCAATTGATAGGGAGGATGAGTGAGGGATGATAGTTTAAGAGGGTAAAAGGAAGAAAATAGTGAGGAAGTGGGGAGAGAGTGTAGAATGGAATAGTTAGTATTTGAGAAAAAGAAGGAAATAGAGAGAAGTGAGAATGGGATAATAGTTTGAGAAATTGGATGGTAAAATTTGAAGATGTGGAGAATGAGATGTGAAAGTGAAGATATGAAAGAAGAGAAGAGAGAGAAGAAAGGAGGAATAAAAAGGATAAATGATTTGGAGAATGGAATGAGGAATGAAAATAAAAATGGTGATTTATAAGAGAGGAAGAAAAGAAAATAGAGAGTGGAAAGGAGAGATATATTTAATGGAAAATATAATATATATCATTCATTGTAAGAATGAATATAAAAATAGAAAGCTATGGGAATAAAATAGAAAAGTTATAGAAAAATTAATTCTTAAAAGAAACTAAAAGTAGAATAATAATTGAAAAAATTTTGAAGGATCAATAAAATTTAAAATTGAAAGTTCAATTGATATATAATTTCATGAGGATATTGATTTCTATTGCAAAGATTGAAAAAGAATTGAAGAAGTTTAAAAGCATAAGAGAAAGTTTGCTAAAAGAGGTTTGTATTTGAAGAGAATTTGTGCTTGGAAAATAGAAAATTGGAAAGTGTTTTTATGAAAATAAAAGTATCTTCAAAGAAGATACTAAAAAAAACTGCTAACTAAAGTGGAAAAAGTGTTGAAACAGAAGTTGAAAGAATAAGGAATAGAGAATATCTTGAACACAGAAATTGTAAAAGTTTGATCAAAAAATGCTGAATTAAATTAACAACATTTTATGGAAAATCAAATGTAAAAAGCTCAATTTTTAACAATTTTAACAATCAAGTAAAAATTCTTATGAAAGAAGATGAATAAAACTTACAAAATTTAAATAAAATTTCAAGTTTGAACGAATTAAAATCAAGAAACAATTTTAACAATTTCAATAAAATGATCTGTTTAAAAAGTGTTTAGTGAGTGATGTGTCTGAAATATGTCAAAAAAAGAAAATTTTTGAACTTAATTTCTTTTATTCTCGTTAATATATAAAATTTTATCACGAAAAAAAAATTGTAAAATATTTTGTTTCATTCATTAATTCGTTGTTTAATTAAAATAATATGTAAATATTGAAATCATTAAAAATGATATGAAAATTATAAATGAACAAGATTAGTTCGAAATGATCGATGGAATATTATTAATGGAATTAGTCCAGAATGATCGATGGGATATTATTAATGGAATTAATCCGGAATATTTGTCAAATTCAACGTTTTATTTTTTTTATTTATTTTATTTATTGATTTCAATGTTTAATAACATTTTATTCTCTTTGCACTCTTATCCCGAAAATTATCATCGATTATAAATATTTCAATTTTTTCCTTTCTTTATTTCATAGATATTTCCTTAAGATTGAGTTAATATCTTACATTAATGTGTAAATAATAATTATTATAAAAATCTTAACCGTGAAACCGTAACAAATATTTATAGATTCCAGAAAATGAAGTTTTCAAAGGAAGCCTGGTTTTCTCACGATTTTGTTTCCGTTCGTTGAAATAATATATCGATCGAGGTAATTGGAGAATCGAAACTCTATGACTGATACTTTCACGGTTGCTTATTCAAACACTATTGAATATTTAATATTTTTGTCAAATTAAATAATTTGAGATTTATAAAAATGTAAACTTTCTTATTAATGTTGGATACATTGTTTTTTTTTCTAAATTTTTATTTCTCGATTTAAAAGCGAAATGTGAAAGATCAAAAAATTTAGAAATTTGGCATAAACGCGATAATTTATTTATTTTAGGCGTTTCTATTTCATTTTATAGATCTTTTGAAGCGAAACAGATTTTATCTCGTTTAATAAGCAATCTGATGACAACTATATCCTTGAACTTATCGATAAAATTACCAATATGTTATCATAATTAACTCTGAAATAAAATGAAAATTTATTAAAATATTTTTTTAAAAAAATGCATAACTATTATTTTATTGTCAACGTAGCATAATTTCTTAAATTAGTTAGAAATTTATTATAAAATAATCTTGAAAAAAAAAATAGAAAAGAGTAATATAAAGGAAAAAATAATATCATGATGCATGTCAGATAATTATAACACGAGTTTTTTTTTTTTAACATGATCGCTTACGCCTGATAGAAAGGAACGCGTATTATCAAGTCGTCACTTAATCACTGACGAGAGTATATTTACTTGTGTTACGCACGCTTCTCTAATCAAAGCGACGCACTCGTTCGAGGTTATCACTAATGGCCGTCATGTGGGGTCAAGTTCGAGATATATGAATGAGAGAGAATGGATTTTACCGACATGCTAATAAATTAAAATCATTGATCGAGATAATACTTTCTTTATAGTGATATCCATAAAAATATCTTTAAAATGTACTTACATACACACATATATGTTCTTACAAGTAATAATTTTATCTTTTTCGTTATAAATTTACAATAAAATACGAAAGATTATTTCTTAACAAAAAAACTTTGTAACGATACCTGTAACGAAAGATAAATAATATTTCTTGATTACAATAACTAAAAAAGATTGCCGCTGAAGAATTGAAAGAAATATATTGCAATATTTATTCCAATATATCTCTTGAAAAACCATATCTTTTCAAAACAAATAAAAAAATTAAAGAAAAATAAGAAAAGTTATAAAACGAAGAAAGAATACATAAATAAATTATACTTCGTTTTACAATTATTTCGAAATAACCATTCATGCAACCCACGCAGAAAAAGAAATCTCGAAATGTCTCGAAGATTTACAGATTCGAGATTAATTCCTCGAATGAAACGAGAGTGCGTTGCGAGCGCTGCTGCGTCGTCGATCGTATACACGTTACAGAGCAAATAAACTCTCGTGTAGCTCTGTTAACGACACGGGTTTGTAATAGTTTCTAAAGCAAGAGCAAGATTTATCGGGGAGTTTGCCAGTTGTCTGGTCCATACCGGTCGGCCGCTTGTTTATAAATGGAATCGTCCGGGTATGCTACACACGTAAATATCGATTCTTTAGCGGCGCTTTTGTATTCGAAATAAATTTTTCTAGATCGTTTATTGTTATCTACGAGATGTGATTCAAGTTATTTCGCGCATAAGAATTAGATACTTTCGAGAATAATAAAGATGATTGGTTCAATGGACAGAATTTACAAAATTGGAAACAAACCTTTCTACTACTACAGGTACTATGTAGAGAAGTGAGAATAAACTTGCTATCTGACATGAAGGAAAAATGAACGTAGAATTTTTATTAGATTGTTCTTTGTTTGTGATTTGAATGATAATAAACTCGATATTTGAATTTTAAATATTGAATTAAATAGAATCTTTTTCGCATCGTGATAGACATAATATGATATCTAAACCCTTAAGATATATTTAAATAATAATTCAAATTATAAATTATAAAATTATGAATTTTTTATATATTCTAAATATTAAATGTTCATCAATCATGACGCACAGATGAATCTCATTATCATTCGCGTACTTATAATAATAAAGTAATCATAAATTAAATATAATCCAACAAAATAAAATAAGAGTGCAAAAAGAAATTATATAATACATACCATATAACGCAGGACAAAAGAATGAACTCTTCATGGACATCGTAACTTTTATCGTGATATACATTTGGTGTATTTTCTGTTAAAAAAAATAAATCTATAAAGAGTAAATCTCGATCAAAATACAATACGTGTCGACAATGTTAAAGAATTCGATGAAGCAAACGAACTCTGACGCACCAGTGTCGCCTAGTTCCGGTCCAGCCAATCCTTCCGGCGTGGAGACCACACCGAAGCCCAGGAAGAAATTATCATTCAAGGAGCCTGAAATATTCAATTACCTAAAGTTGAAGAAACCTTTTCGAAAAATGAAACTGCCTTCCCTTCAACTAACACACTCGATATCGGCCGTCGATTTTAGCTTCGATGAGAACCCTTTCGAAGAAGAGAACGATGACCTCAAGGAGCTCGAGGTAAAGGTGTACGCTTACGAATAACGCTGTTTATGGGGTAAAGTTGTCTCCTGTACCTGAAAAAAAAAAAAAAATAAAGAAGAATCGCTCCGGGGACGATGAATAATTGCGGTGGAATAAATTATAGGATGTCCTAACCGTTATTTACGGGTCTTTTAGTTTCTTTTCCTCCTTTTTTTCTTCGATTGATTTTTTCTTATTGGTAGGAATTTTGATGAAAATTCAGATAAAAAGAATTTGAAAAGTTCTGTATTGGAATATAAATGAGGATTCGAATTAATTAGAAATTTATAGCGATTGAATATTTTATCTGGTTTAAAAATTAAAAGGAGTTTAAATATAAGAGTTAAAATTTGTATGTATTCGAAATTTAATTTTAAAATTGAAAAATTTGAAAGTTTGAAATTTAAAAAATTCAAAAAATCTGAAATACAATTAAAAAATTCAACATACTTTGTACAGAATTTTTATCTTTCAGTGTTTGAAATTTGTGATGTCAGTTAAGTACTTACAAACAATATCACCCTAATTTTTGCATGTTGTACCACCTCTAAATATTACTTGTACTTATTTTGTACGTTCAATGAAAAAGTTGGATTTCGTTAGAGTCAAGCGATGAGGGTGGTCAGAACAGTAGGACAAGCTTTCGAGGTGTGCCATAAATTAAGTTTAAACAACGCCACGGAGGAGCGGGATCGGGGAGAGAAGGAAAGGGAGAGGGAGCATGGTGAGAATCACCGTGACGTTTACGAAGATCAAGATGAAATACCCAATGTACAATCACAACCATCACCGTCTTCTGTCCATAAAGGTAAGTTTAACATCTTAATTTCTTTGGAATTATTATAAACAATTTATTTCAAATTAAACGAGAAATTTTTTATTTCTCTTCATTAACCACTCTCAATATGTTTAATACTTTTTAAAATAATAATAATAATATTATAAATTATAAAATTAAAAGATCCTTTCAAACTAAACATTTTTTCTTTTTAATTATTTTAATTATAATGTATATGAATGAATGAAGAAAATCAATACACTGTATATGTATGTATATTTTAGATATATCACTCTTAGGGGATACAGAAGATTCGGCACCAGAACAAACAACTGTTCCATGTCTTCTGCGGTCGCATGAAGTTCCAGCAACTACAGCGTCTACCTCGCCGATTAGACAATCGCCATCGGTATAATCATTATAGATTATTGAAAATATACTATTTTATTTTAACATTCTCTTTTAAGATATATTGAACATTTATAAATATTTAATTAATCTTACATGTAGGGCACGGTGACCTCCGATTGCGGAGGATTATTGGTTGGTGGCGAATTAACTGCTCTGAAACACGAGATTCAACTGTTACGAGAACGCTTAGAGCAACAAAGCCAACAAACCAGAGCCGCTGTTGCCCATGCGCGACTTCTTCAGGATCAGCTTGCTGCTGAAACTGCAGCTCGCGTCGAAGCTCAAGTAAGTGAAATGTGTTGTATAGTAGGATGTATAATATATATGCATATAATATGCATATTATATTATATTATAGATACATATTATGCACATGCTTCTAATATTTTAATTAAACATTGAGGTTACATATGAAATTTTAATTGATTTGATTTCTAGCTTTATTACAATTAATATCACAACATTCTATTATGTAAATTTATTATAGATAAAGTATATTTGAATGCAAATTTTTCAATTGTAGATAAATGAAATCAGAGATATTGAATTTACAAATTAAAGATCTTATTATATTATTATTCATATAAGTAAAATATGTTGTTATTAATTGTATCAGAAAATTATGCATTCAATTTTTTTTTGGGATGTTATATATATAATTTAATATTTAAAAATATTAAATTATAGATGTTAGTGTAAATAATCAATACTAATGAATATTATTGCATTTTACTTAATATTATTATATATTGATATATTGATCATTGAAGGATAATTGAATATTTTTAGATTTAAAAAAAATAAAAATAAATTAGACAGATATTTGTAAATATTCATTTGCTTGCATAATAATGATAAAACTTGATCTGTAATTGATGATGAATATTAACATATATTTAAATAGATACTATATTAACAAATATTACTCAAATTTGACAAGAATAAATTTGAATAAATACTAGAAGATATATACTATAATATACTACTGCTAGTATTAGATTTTATTTAAATTTTAGATATATATTGCAATAACATTTCATTGTTAATAGATAAATTTAAAAAAACATTGAAAACCGAATGATATTAAATGTATATCATGTTTTATTTTCTGTTCTTTTTGCAGGCTAGAACGCACCAATTATTAATGCAAAATAAAGAGCTTCTAGAGCATATAAGTGCGTTGGTTGGCCATCTTCGAGAACAAGAACGAATCTCGAGTGGCCACGTAACCTCACAATCTCAGTTACCAGGCACGGCGACAATACAACAGACTACTACTGTTCCTGATCTGTCGAATCTCGGCCAGGTAACACTCTACCGAATACCATGAATGTTGACATGACTATTCAACAACCAGCAAGCGAACGTTGCATTTCAATTAACGTTTAGCATTATATTTTGTATTTTTTTTGTTTTTCTTTCTTTTTTTCTTTTTTTTATACTGTAACATTTTTTGTACTGACGCATTTTTTTTTAAATGAACTTCTTAATAAAACAATTTATGCATATATTTCTGTTTTGCACCTTGTCATTAAAGAATAAGATGTAAAAAGATTTGAATTTGAATCAAAAGATATACATTTCAAATATCTTAGATTATTCAAATATAAAATAGAGAATGCATTTTTTTTTTAATGTTTTGGATATTAAAATTGTGATTGTTCTTTCTTTTTGTCTATACAATTTCATTATGTTCTATCATTCTAGTTTTTGAATAAGACCTAAATGTATGCTCAAAAGTATTTGCTTATTTAAATTAAATATCTTAATATTATTTTTTTTTGCATGAATAATTCATAATTATATTTTTTAAAATATTGTTTTGCGTTTATGTTAATGTTTTTAATGTGATTAAGATACATAAATAGTGTTCATTTATTTAATTGCGAATTTGAAATCAAAATCTGGATATCTGTTTTATATTATTTATATTAAAAAATATCATTTTTAAATAATACAAATATAAATTGCTAAAATTATAATTCAACAAAATTTATCATTAAAGTATGTCATATTTATAAATATCTAGAATAAAAATTAAATGCTCAAATTTACTATTTGTATTTTGTGGGAGACAAATATTAGGTTTATAATGGACTTAAAAAATATTTCATAAGGAACTTTTTAATCCTTTTAAGGAAACTGTATGAGCGGTTAGACTTTGAAATACGTGAAAACAATATTGCTTATGAACGAGCGCGATTCGTTCTATATTGCTCGACTGGAAGATAGCAATTTAATGCTGACATTAAAGCTAAATCGCTAATCCAATAATTATGCTAAGCGTCGGTGTGATGATGTTATGTAACAGGTCTTCGCACGGGATTTTGGACTTTGTGCTACCAACAAATGCTAGGTAATATTATCAATTTTTGATTCTTTACAAAGTATGCATCAGAATTTAAAAAAAGAAAAATATAATTTCAGGTAAAAATTATTCTTTCTTAATATTTGAAATTAAAAATATTTATTTTATTAAATTAATGAAAAATTAAAATATTAAGAAATTAATGAAATTTTTCAATATATAAAATCAATCAATATAATTTTAATCATTTCCACTTTTAAATATTTTTTAAAATAACATTCTAATATTGTTATTTCTCAAATAGTACCAACGAACAGGAGGACAAAATTCACCATGGGAATTGGATCCACCATCCCCATATTGCTCTTATCCGACAGATTCTTTATCTTACCCTGGAAACCTAAGTACAATTGGAATACAAGGGAACAGCAATACAGATCAATTACAGTTTCAAGCCCAACTTTTAGAAAGATTACACAACATAAGTCCATATCAACCTCAAAGATCACCTTATAATACACCATCTCCTTACACGATGGGTCCTAGTCTTCTTGTCCCACCTAATAATATACCAACTGTAAGTGAATTTTAATAAATGAATATCAAAATCACTAGAATTTTTTAATATAATATATATAATTGATACAATTTTTTCTATTTATAGAATTCAGTCCAATTGTCTCCAAACTCCATGTCATTAAGAGTTTCTCAATCAAACAGTTTTTCATCATCGCCCATAATGACGCACAAGTTAGATAATTATATAGGAAACACAGAAAATACGGAATTTAAGTCAACATTTATAAAACCTATACCCTGTACAAGTGAAAGGAATGTCAATCATGAGACAGTGGGTAAACAGGATCAAAATAACTTACATGAAGAAGTACCACCAATTGTGCTAGATCCTCCACCTCAGGGTAAACGTTTAGAAACAACACCTAAACACATGCCAACTAAAGAAAATTTGAATGATCAAATATCAAGTAAGAATGTACAAAAACAGAAAAACTTAGCAACCATTCTGAGAACAACTGGTCCACCACCGTCTCGTACAACTAGTGCTCGTTTACCTTCAAGAAATGATCTTATGTCCGAAGTACAGAGAACTACCTGGGCAAGACATACGACCAAATGATGAATTTTTTTCAAAATAGTTTTTGTTACTGTTCACTAAATATATTTTTTTTTGAATAGAATATTCTTTCTAATGGAAAAAAAATATTTTTTCTTTAATTTTTTTGAAGTAAAAATTAATTTGGATGTATAAAATTTGGAACTGATTGATTGGAAATTGTATAATAGATTACTTACACATTTTGTACCGTTTTTATTATACTCTTCTTAAACTTAATTATTATAATTATTTCTAAATTTTAAATATAACAAAAATGTTATATTCATATATAAAAGTTCTACTCTTTCTTGTAATGTAAATGAAATAGAAAATAAAAATTTAGTTCTTGATGTAATAAAGAAATCCAAAAGATTATTCACAATTTTGAATTGATAAAGAAAATACATTAATAAATTGAATATTAAAATTAAATAAAAGATTAAAAAAGAAAAATATAAATTTAGTTTTATCTTTTATATTAAGCTTTTATATAAAACTAACCAAAAGCGTAGAACTTATAAAGATAAAGAATTTATTTGCAATAACAAACAAATAAATTGAACATATGATAAATGATGAATGTACATAAAATGTTGTACATACGTTTCAATTCCAATCATTTTATACTGTACTATAAAAAGTAAAATGATTTAGATATGGACTGTGTTTAAAATTTGTTAAATTATATTTAACAAATTTCTTAAAAAATAAATTTTTTTTTGTATCATGTAATTTCAATATTATATAATTAAATTTTCACAAAAAAGTTATGAATATGAAAAAAAAAAGACAATACATATCTTAAATTCAAAGAAACACAAATATAAATTTCTTTTGTGTGTAAGTAGAGAGCTTTAATATATCAAAATTATTTAATTAAATTAAACAGTTTGTGTAACGGCGAAAACATTAATGTCATTTATTATGAATAATTAATGAATAAAATATTCTATGAAAAATAAAAGCACTGAATTAATTTTCATATTCAATATAATATAAACTTAATTATTTTTATAAGAAATCACATTTTACACTGCTATGCTCATAATAACAATTCAGACAGGTTTTGAAATATCAATTGTCCAAAAAATTAGAATTTATTTGATATGCTCTCCACAATTTAGAGCAAAAGATGTAAGAATTATATTTAATCATAGGCAGAAAAAGAAAAAATATCTTACGGGATTTGTACTTATTTTAATGATTATATATATATATATATATATATATATATATTATACTATTATCTATTAATTATTATAATTATTTATTAAAACAAAAAATTCCTATTACTACACAAATTATGAGTATTACGTTATATAATTATAGATTATGAATAAGTTAACTGATTATATATCATTTTCACAAAAATCAAATGAAAAATATTCTAATAACATAATAAATATTAATAACTACATAAAAAAATAATCGCGAGCGCAGCCAATTAGCTCATATTATTTGTTATAAAATTTACAATTATACCATAAATATGATTATGAATTTTACAGCAAATAATAATGATTTTCCAGGTCTCACCGCGTGGAGGTTGCTGCGAATTGGAGACCCACCCTATCCACGATCCCATCCATCCTCCTTTACGCAAAAATATTTATTTAAAAACAAAGATAAAGCTTCCTTTTGATGTAGATTTGCAAAACGTTCCATTTTTAGTCGCTGTGCAAAACAAACAGCAAAAGGAATTCTAAGGAAAACCGACGCGACAAGCTAAACCTGAAAGTAAAAATTAATTTATATTTTGATAATACATAATTCTAGATGAGATATAGATACATCACAAATATGTATATATGTCAATATTTTATATACTTATTATCAAAGAAATATAAAATATTGAAAGTTACAAGATTGAAAATATATAGTTACAAAATTAAAAATAGAATTTTAAAAAATTAAATGTATTCCATACAGAATTATATTCATTTTATTCACCATTATCATTTTAGTATCAACTACTATTACTACTATTACAATTGTACATGCACATGCAAATATATTCTATTTTAAGCAATATTTCTACAGCAGCAGTTCTAGAAGCCATCTACTTATATAACTAAACTTATTAATATACCATAAATTTACAAATATTTCATAAATATTTCATAAATCTTAAAATAAAACTTAAAAATATTCTAATTGTAAATGTACTATTGTAAATATAAATGTGATCCTTAAAGAATATTAATTCAAAATAATTTCATTTCACTCAGTTCAAATCTACTATTTTTTATAATTCCTACCTACATTAGCTATTCATTTTTATTCCCTACCTAATATAAGTCTAAAAGTATCTTCACATACAAAAATTTAGGGAATTTATATTTAATCAAAAAAATCTTAATAA
>NW_025223501.1:0-98290 GCF_014066325.1 Apis laboriosa
ATTATTTTTAATTTATAATTTATTTGTCTAGTTATTTATTTATAGATTTTTTATTTATTTTTTTTATTTAATTTATTTTTTTTTTTATAATTTTATTTATTTATTAAATTATGTATTTATTCATTTGTTTATTAATTTAGATTCATTTCATGATTTAATAATTATTTTAAATAAATAAATTAATTGTCTAGTGATTTATTTAAAATTTTATTTATTTATTTTTTTTATTTAATTTATTTATGTATATATCAATTTATTTATTTATTAAGTTATATATACATTTGTTTTTTAATTTAGATCCATTTCATGATTTAATAATTATTTTTAATGAATAATTTATTTGTCTAGTTATTTATTTATTGACTTTTTATTTATTTTTTTTATTTAATTTATTTTTCTTTATATAATTTTATTTATTTATTAAATTATGTATTTTTGTTCATTTGTTTATTAATTTAAATCCATTCCATGATTTAATAATTATTTTAAATAAATAAATTACTTGTCTAGTGATTTATTTATTGATTTTATTTATTTATTTTTTTTATTTAATTTATTTTTCTTTTTATAATTTTATTTATTTATTAAATTATATATTCATTTATTTGTTTATTAATTTAGATCCATTTCATGATTTAATAATTATTTTAAATAAGTAAATTACTTGTCTAGTGATTTATTTATTGATTTTATTTATTTTTTTTTTTTATTTAATTTTTTATGTATATTATTTATATTTATGTATATTTATATATATTTATTTAATTATTTGTGTATATATCAATTTATTTATTTATTAAATTATATTCATTTGTTTATTAATTTAGATTCATTTCATGATTCATAATTATTTTTAATAAATAATTTATTTGTCTAGTGATTTATTTATAGATTTTTTATTTTTTTTATTTTATTTATTTTTCATATCAATTTATTTATTTGTTAATTATATATTCATTTATTTGTTTATTAATTTAGATTCATTTCATGATTTAATAATTATTTTAAATGAATAAAAATAATTAAACTATAAAAATAATAAACAAAGAAATAAATTAATGTACATATATATCATTAAATAAATAAATAAGTAATTAAATAAATAAATTAATTTATATATATATATATAGATTAATCATACATGAACGGACCAGAAAAATTTATAAAAAACATTTACAAATAAATTACTAGATAAGTGAACAAATTCACAAATAATTAATAAATCGATAATCGATAAATAAATCAGTGAAATAACTAATTAATAAAAAAATGTAGAATATAATAATAGAAATATAAAAATCAAATAAATAATTATAAAAATAATAAATTATAATAAATAATGTATAAATAATTTGTCTTTAATATATATCTTATTAGAATAAATAAAATATATTTTGCAATACGTTATGTTTCTGTGTAATTTCGATTATCGAATACACATGCGACCAATCAGAAAGTTGCTATAAAAATTTTGGCGCGTGCCATCAGTTTCCTGTGGAAAGTCATCGTGAGAGGATGTGTTATTGTAACCGGCTTCGACGATTTTACTACGCAGTAAGTAATTTTAGTCATATTCTGTTAATAAATTTATAAATTATTATTAGTTTCGATTATTTAATAGTTCATTTATTATTGTAATGAAGAAATTAATTACTGTTTTGAGTTTTTTTGTGCTTTTTTCGTGGATCGTATATTTGTTGAGGTTACCGGTATTTTATACTTCGTTGAGTTCAGATTTGAATTCATTTGTTGCTTTGTCCTAATATGATATTTTTATATCTTTATTTTACCGTTTTGATTTTCATTTGTCGTACAAATTGTCGTTTTATTATTAGATTTCGAAAGAAGAATTATTTATATTATGCATATATGATTTGTAACTGATAATTTCGATGTTTAATTTTTTTTAATAGTAATAGATTTACTTATCATTTATACGTATTGCGTTTTTAAATACATTGTATATAATATTTTTATATATATTTTTCTTTTTTTTCGTCTAATAGTATGCTCAAAACTTTGAAATTTTTTCGTAATATAGCCTTTTCAAAAAATTTGCATTTTTCTCATGCTCGACATATTTCGACATATTTAGATATGTTTCGACATGTTTAGATATGTTTTAATTTGTCGTTTAACAAGAATCTCCCCTCTAATTTGTGATTCGGTAATCGAAATTATAATGCTGCGTCATTGTACTATCGGTATTTCTGATAATCGAAAGTTCCATTCTTTCTTGACATATGTGATTTTTTTGTTGCGTAATATGTATATATTTTCTTTCATCTTGTATTATTTAATTTTATTATTTGTGCATTACTATTCGATCAATATATTGGTTTATTTCTATAATTAATAATGTTTCGAAAGCTAAATTATTTATGTTTCTTTATTTATATATTTGATGGTTACATACTAGCCATACAACTTATATTATGATTTTTTAAAATGAAATTTATGTTTGATTATTGTTTTATTTTAACATGATCGATTTATTTTATATATTTTATGTGTTCATTTGGAAATTCTCATTTTCTCTTGTAGAAACATTATTATCTGATTACTGGTTCAGATTTAAAAAAAAGAAAAGTTTCAATATGGACGCCATCATATTTTTTCAACGAGAAGTTTTGCTTGTCCACTGTATGTATTCATTTTGTTTTATATTTGATTATTTTTATGTGATATTTTCACAATAAACTTTTATAATGAATATTCATCAATATTAATATTTCTGTGTAAATAATAATCTTAAAAATATATGTATATTCCATTTTTTTATATATAAAATTTTTTATTAATATATTTTAATAGATAAAATTTTATTCGACTTAAATGCTGAAATAGATGCACATAGAAATTCAATACAGTAGTTATAATTTTTTGCAAATACGTGGGAAACTAAAAAAGTTCAACATTTTAGAAAGTGATAAAAGTTCAAAATGAATGGACTGAAATGACACTAAAATAGTATTCGCGCCGAAATTGTGAAATCTGTTGCATCAATTTGTAGAATACATAGACAGGCATAAAAAGAAATGGCAAACAAATAAGGTAAGAATTGATTGTTACTCCCATCTCTTGAATTTACAAAAGATTTTATAATAAAGCAGGATAAAGTAGGATAAGAATTATGAATCAGTACCATCTCTGGAGTATTTTTGAAAAAATATATTTGGTACTCAAGACATGGCAAACAAATAAGGTAAGAATTGATTGTTACTCCCATCTCTTGAATGCCAAAAAATTTTATAATAAAGCAGGATAAAGTAGGATAAGAATTATGAATCAGCACCATCTCTGGAGTATTTTTGAAAAAATATATTTAGTACTCAAGAGATGACGCTAATAATCAATTCTTATCTTATTTCTATCCTCATAGAATTTGCTGTTTTTGTCTATAGTTTTTGATGAAATAATATAAAATCATATATTTAAATTTTTTCTAATTCAATAAGAATAATTTTTAAAAAAAATGAAAATAATTAAAGAATTTACAATTAAGATGATTTCTCTTAATTATATAATTTCTAGTAATATATATTAATTAATTAAAATTATAAATAATCAATTTAATTAAATAAGCAAGAAAATATAAATGCTTAATATTTTAATGAATTAAATTATTTTGTTAATTTCTATTTTGAATTTTTTTCATCATTTTGCCTTATAATAGAATGAATTAACCAACCATTCATAACACTTTGCCCCAAAACGACATTTCAACGATAGCATAGGTAGGATAAATTTGGAACAACCATCCCGGATAAAACACGTCTGTGTTTTATGTTACTTCTGTAGTTAGTTTCGCTTCTCCAACGTTGCGATAGAGAACTTGATATATCGTGGCGTTTAACACGTGCAATTAATTAAAAAAGAAAAAAATTGTTGTTGAAATGTCAATGAAAATATCAACGAAGTGTTATTATTATTGTTACGTTAAACAGGTATTAAAAATAAAGAATTGGAAATAGTAAAAAAATGAAATAGTAAAAATATGTGATCAATTTACTTTTTAAAAATTAAAAATATTAAGATTATTTATATTATTTTATTTCTCTTTTTGTATTCCTATGATAAACATTGAAATGAAATTTTCTAAAATCAATATTTTCAATATAAAATTAAAATAAATAATATAATGGCATTTTCTGAAATTAATGGCTTTTGACATAAGATAAAACATAATTTTGCATTTTCTTATATTATTTTAATTTACTTTAATTCTTCTTATTTAGTTTTTTTATTTCTAAAATTTTATTTCTAAAATTTATTAATTTTTAATATCTAAAGCAGACATAAAGATATTTTTAATTATTAGACTTTAATTTTTATTTTATATGTTCAAATTAACGTTTTATTAGTTTACATAAATATAACAAATAAATTGGAAATGTTAATCAACTATTTATTTGCTATCAAGGAAAGCAACTAACTTGCTAACTAAAGAAAGCAAATATATTAATACAAAAAAAATAAATAAATTTTTATATTTTATTTTAAATTGATATTAATAATTATTTTTTTTGTGCCATTTATTTTTTTTATTATATTATTAATATTAATAAGTATGTTTTTAATTAATTATATTTTCAAAAAGAGATCATTGTAAAACGATTAAAAATTTTTTTAAATTTATGTAAGATAATAAGATTTTCCATTTAAAATTGAAGATAGCGAAATAGCATTAATATAGTATTAATACTTATTTCACCATTACTATAATTTTTCTAATTAATTTACAAATATAAACATATCAAATAAGTATATATATAAGTGTACTATAGTATCATTGCTGCAGAATCATAATGTGGCATCGTTTATTTTCATTATCATAAAACAGATTGTAACTTCTTTCTTTCAGCTGAAATGTAAAACGATAATTAATAAAATAAACGAAGATTGTGATTGATTAGAATTCAATCGTGAAAGAGAAAAATTCGAGAGGACAATGAAGAATCGCCGTGGTGAGGGTGTTTGAGGAAAAAAATTTTCGAAGCGGAAAGCACGATGCCACCACGCTCGCGACCGGAAACATTCGAACTGATGGTCGAAGCCGAGAAGCCATCCAAGTGTATCAGATTTCTACGTTTTCTACGTTTCCTGTGGAAGTTCTTCAGATGCGTTTTTTCCCACGTATCGTTGATCTCATTGGTTGTACTATATTGCTTGATCGGCGCATACGCTTTTGAAGCTCTTGAAGCCGCTCACGAAAAAGAGGTAGAAATTGTGAATTTTTTTCATTTCATTGTTATTTTTTATTATTATTAATTTTTTTTCTTTAAACACAAATTTATAATGTTAATTTTTGGATTTTGATGTTTATTTCTTATTAAAATTTTTGGGAAGAAGTAGCATTAATATGATATTTGATATTTTTTAAATTCAAAAATTCTAAATGTATCATTAAAAATATTATTGATTAAAAAGTCTTTTTAGTACTTTTTTTTATGTTCTTTTTCTTATATATTTAATTCTTTTTTATATTATATATATTATATTATATATTCTTTATATATTCTTTCTTTTTTTATTATTATATATTCTTTCTATTCTTTTTCTATTCTTTTTCCCTAAATCTTTTAATTTTAATAAAAATTATGAATATAATATTAATAAAAATCAACACATAAAATTGTTTAAATATCTTATGTAATTATCAAAGCTTTCTACTTTTATTATTGATTAGAAGTAAGAAATGAAGAAATAAAAATAAATGCATAATTTGCTTTACCCTAAATAATGATCGTCTTTTCTTTTTTTATATCGTCTTTTATTCTTCACAATCTTCTTTATCGTTTTTTTTTCATCTCACTTTTTTCCTTATCCAGATCAAGAAAAGCATTAAAGATGTCAGAGAGAACGTTGCAGAACAACTATGGAAGATTACGAAAGAAGTGGAGGTTCTGATTCGTGAAAATTGGACGGACAGAGCACTGCGCGAATTAAAGGTACCGAACCATCAAATTCACATCCGATGATCAGAAGTCGAACTCGAATTTTCTCCAATTCCACGATCATTTTCTTTTTTCAGAGCTTCGAGAATAACCTCGTGTGGATGATGGAGAAAGAAGGTTGGGATGGGAGTGAAGGTGAAGATGACATCCAATGGACATTTGCTGGTGCTTTATTTTATTCCATAGTGGTCATTACTACCATTGGTAAGTTTTGAAAATTAATAATAAAATTAATAATAAAATAATCTTGGATAGCTAGTAACACTTTGAAATTATAAATAATCTTGATTGATAAAAGAAAACAAAAATGTTGGAAAATATATAAGAAATTTGTTTTAATAATAATGATATATCAATCATACATTAATAAATACATATTCTTAAGATCTTCATTATAAAGTTTATTACGTAGTAATATTTATAATTACAATTGATAATTTAAGTTAATGAAAAGAAAATTTTTTTATGATTTAAAAATATATGTACGTTCTTTGGTATTTTATTAAAAATATTGAATGTTTAGATCGTTTTCTTAGAAATTGAATAATTTTTAGATAGAATCATGATAAACAATTCAATACTAAGTTTTGTGGCTAAAAATAAGAGGAATTTCGTTGGCGTCCTAAATTCTAAAAGTCCATAATACAATATTACTATTATTTTGATTTAATATCTGATAATGAATAATTAATCAATTGATCAAATCAATTGATGTATGTATTTGGAAAAATAGTATATATACAAATAAAATATAATAATAAAATAAGAAGTAAATAAAATTTATTCAATCATTTCAATTCATATTGGAAAGAAAGAATCGTATTTAGGAATCTGTTATTATATTAAAGATTTTTATTCGTTTAATCTCTTATTTTATTTTATTATTTTATTCTTTTATTTTTCTATTCTATTTTATTATCTTACTCTATTTTTTATTCTATTTACCTATAATGGTAAATTACCTATAAACCTTCATTTACTTTATGTCTTTTTGCAAAATATTTTCATAATCTTCTTTGATTTTTAATCACAGAATACATTATCAATGTTTATATAAAAATGTTCTTAAAACTTATTAATTTGAATATTATAAATATATATTATAAATATATTTGATATAATACACATATCATATATTTATAATATAATCCTGAACAGAGATTTTTTTTATTTAAATGTTTTTCTTTTACATTGACAACATCTTACTCGCCGAATTTTTTCCTCAAACTCATAAACTTTTTAATCTAATCCTTTATTCAGATCGATCGCAATAAGAATTTATAAGACGACATATATGTGAAAACCTATTAAAAGATTGATCAGAAGAAAAAGAGAAAATAGTATTCATGTATGTAAATGGAGCTTAAACTTTTTCATCCTCACTCTCGTTCTGGGTCTGATTTTTCTTTAAGGATCGACTATAAAACTGGAAATCGTTGTAGTCGTAATTCTGCTCATAAGGATTGCCTTGGGGTCGTGGATAGAGATTCAGATTCCCTCCAGGGAAATGATAATTTCCAGGATATCTGTTAGCACCGGTGAAACTCTCTGGCGGTCTTCGATTACCATAATAGTTTGGCGATTGTACAAAGGTTGCTGGACCGTATTTGTTAGGAGCGCTCTGAAAATTTTGTCAAACAGTGACAAATGAAGTATAAAAACGTAATTTCATTTTTAAAAGTTTATGATAATTGTAAAATATTTTTTGTTTTCATAAAAAATTAATTATTTTTACATTGAAGATTATTGAAAATAATTAATGGCAGATTTTTTTTAATTTCTTTTGATTTCTTTTAATTCCATATGTAATAATATATATATACATATGTATTATTATTTCTTTTTTTAAAATTCAATCATTCAAATTATTTTATTTTTATTTTTTTTTTAATTTTTATTTTTTTTCGATTTAAAATTCAAATAAAATTTCCTTGATGGTTTTAAGATTTAAATTTTGTTTAATTTTCATTTAGAAATTCAAAAAATAATCAAGTTTAAAATTTTTTTTGCAGAATGCGTCTTACGATAAATGAAATTAATAATCTTTGATGAAAATTATGATAAATTATTAACAATTATTAATATACCGGATAAGGATAATATCCTTGACCATATTGTCCGGAAACCAAGGTAGGATACTTCTTGCTATTAAAACAGCAATATTTCTTATCTTTTGCACAGGTACCCTATAGAAATCATTAAAAATTATTTATATTAATTAATTATTTATATAAATAAAAAGAATAGCAACTATTTTCTATTTTGTTACGTACAAATTTCAATCCTACGGAGGGACAGTTGAAGCTATATCTGCATCTGCAAGTGTCATATTCTCGATATCGAGGATCGTCCTTGACCCAAGATGGTACAAAACCAGTTTCCAATGCGCCATCGTCGATATTTCCGGTGTAGGAAGGTCTGAATAGATTAAGATATTTTATTCAATAGTTATTTTTTTTAACTTCTAACTGTCTTGTGACTTAGTAGAATTTAATTTTGATCTTCTAAATTTAATCCAAGATAAAAAAAATTTTCAAAAATAAATTCTATATTTTAATCTAATTATACAAATAATTGTATCATAGATTTTTTCGATCATATCAAAAATATAAATTTAATTTATATTTAATATATATACATATAAAAATATGCTAAAATTAATAATATCGATCATCAATTATAAAAAATTAAATTCAATTGAATGTTCTTCAATATCCAATACTTATAAGAGAATAATTTTAATTCAAACGTGATCCAAGTCCAACCTAAATCCAATCCAAACCTTAGACCATGGAACTTCGATGTTTTGGCCTCTTTTCATAAAATGCAATGGTGTACCAGGTCATTGGGTCGTACAAAGCCAATCAACATCGAGGATACGAGTAACGAAAACTTATTGGGTTGGAAAACAGCGCGAAGATACGAAATACCTTTTTATAATGCCAGTCGGGCCACCAGGACCGACAAGAACTTCTTTGTTGCCAGGATACGATGCCGGTACAATAGGTCTACTGTTAGGACCATAAGGTCCCACGTTTTGTGGTTTAAATCCTATTAATGGTCTCTCGTTACCGAAATGTTCGATATTCTCATTCACCTGGTATCTATAATTGAACAAATAGTTTATATTTCAATTTTACTTTTTTTTTCCCAATTTTTTTTTCAATCGATCTTAAAGTATCTTAAGATTATTTAAAACATCGTTAAATGGAAAGCGTAGGATAGTGTTTGTATAAGAATTCTCTTTCAATCATTTTTATTTTTTATTTTTTTTTCATATTCAAATCTTCAAACTATATACATACCAAACACATATATTCATACATACATTAAATATTATCTCCAAATTTCTCTATATTTTAACTATAAAATTAATATATTGTAAATTTTTATCTGAATTGTTATTATAATTTTTTAGTCTTAGTTAGAGAATAGCTATGGCAAGAGTTTATAAGCTGCGAAAAGACAAAAGAATGACAAAATATGACAGTACAAGGAAAGGAACAGAGATTAGATACCTATTTCCACTGGACATGGTTCTGAAAATTCTATCGGATAATAAACTCTTTGGCGAGTTTTCTTTTTTTATTATTTATCTTAGAATAAAAATTTCAAAAATTGTTCTTAAGTGAATGCACAATTTAAAAGTATTCTCAAGGACAATTGTCAGAAAATATTGTCAAGTATACACTTATGTATCTTCAGAAAAAACTATGAAGATTGAACAAACCTCGTCTTCCCGAGTCTGCTCTCTCCGTTTTTCCACACCCATCCATCGTCTTCGACAGCTATTACGACCATTGTGATGCAACAAAAGAGGAACAGAATGGCCATCGTTTTACGGGAAACGCGATTTCGTAAAAAAAGACAAGATAGTCAGCTTCACCGGCGAATATTGTCGACAGTCGACTAAAACGAGAGTGAAAGTGAATCTCGTCTTTATATATGCACCGTTGGAAGGTGAACGCACCGCGTGGCTCACTTCGAGGTTCCTTCGATAGCGATCTCGGATCAACAGTTTTCGTTCAAGGGTGATTCATCCCTTGTGCGGCTCGTTTTAATCACAGGTGTTTTCGTTTAGGATCGTACAGGGAGTTGGAAATTCATTCAAGGTAATGTAAAAATTGGATAAATTTATAACGAGACGATTCATTTCGGATTTTGAATACTGTAAAAAAAGTTGAAATTTGGAAAAAATTGTGGAAAATTGAGGAAAATATGAAGATTAAGAAATTTGAATACTGTAGAAATATTTTATATGTTTCAAAAAATGGAATAATTAGAGAAGTTGAAAATTGAATCTCGAAGAATATTTATTTAAAATTATATAATATAGCAAATACTAAATTTTGGAAGGAAGAAAGAAATTGGAAAAATTCAAAAATTAAAATTAAATGATAAATGAAATTCGAAAGAAAAATAATAATTATAATTCAAATTCTATAATAATTTGATTGATATTTTAAAATTTGAATATATTTATTCTTTGTGAATTTGAATATTGTGAAATGATTATTTATTCATGTTATTTTATGAATATCAATTTATTTAATTTTCAATTATTTTTACAGTTAGAAATATCAACTATATCCATTAAAATCGATTCAAAACAATAATAATAATTAATTTAGAAATATATTTCTAACATAATTAATATACAATATACATATATATTGTATTATGATTTATAAAGAAATCATTTCCATTTATATTCGCAGAAAAGATAACATTGATTTCAATTATCATTCTTAAAATTCAGACTTAAATCCTCACGAGGTGCATGAATGTAATGGATTGGATAATGTGAACCAGACACGTGGGTATATTACATGGAAAGCAATGTTCTCGTACCTGTCCTTCGATCTGGGAAAATCCATCGGGTCGAGTAGGGGAAAGTAGTTACGTTACAGGTGATTACGACCTCTTTCTTCGGACAAGATCTAACGAAATGGCGTAATACACGATTCCTTCATGCGACTATATCAATTGTTCCTCGAAGGACGTCTATATTGTCTTTTATTCGAATTAAATGATTATGGTAATTTTATTTATTGTTAATAAAAATAATATCTCGTCATAGTATCTCGTGAATGGTTAGTGGCTTTTGCATGTGATCAAAAGATATGAAATGTTGATTCAAAGCAATTTTGATAAACAAAGTATATTATTAAATATATGCTATGCTATTATGATTGAATCATAAATTGTAATAAGTATAGTAATTTTCATTCAAAAAATAATTATGATGATAATGTGATAAAGAATTAATATAGTAGTTTCTTTGATTTTAATAATTATTAAATTAAAAAATAAAAATTTACAATATATATTATATATTATATAATTATATAATATAATTTACAAATTAAAATTTAGAATTACAAATCATATGAATCATTTAGTATTTTGATAACAGAATTTATTATGTCATCTCATATTTTTAAAAATAACAGAAAGTATTCAAAATATTTAGAATTATTATTTTACTTTATATATTTTAATAAGAGTATAAGATATTTCCAGAAATTGAACTATTTCAAAATTTATTTTCTTAACAAAATGTTATTAGTTCGAGTCCATCATTAAGTTATTACAAGTTCAAGCATTTTTCCAAGACACAAACCATTTTACAGGATCTTATCTCATTTAATATCGTTATTATGGAATCAAAGAAGTTAAAAGTTAAATCTTTATAGAGGAAAGAAAAATGGCCGACCACTTACAGCATCATCCTCGTGGTTTACTGTAACCTTGTTTTGAGGAAAGGCACGATTGAACGAAAATCCAATGATCAAGGTCATTTTCACCGAGGATGCCGCGCCGGCTACCGAGGAAATTCACTTTTCCTCCGGGACAGGAAACCGGCAACGCCTCGTAATTCGTTTTCCTTGATTTTTGCACCGCGTTTGCCATCCAACGATCTCGTCGATTAACCGTTTCACGGTTCTACGGCAAAAAAGGACCATTAAATTTGTTAGACTCGTTGGGAAAATTCTTTGTAACAGCGTTATGAAAAATAAAACGAAATAACAGGAAAAAATTACTTACTTCCAAAGAGAAGTAATTTTTACATTGTTTTTTTGAATTTATTTTTTATTTTGGGAATCATCAATTCACTCAGAAGAATATTTGATGTATATATATATATATATATATATAGATATATATATATATATATAATTTTTTATAAAAAAAAAAAGAGATAAAATTTGGAAAAATGAGAATACAACTTTATCACGTAAATTTATCTTTACTTTTTCCAAAGATAATTCTGTTAAAGAAAAAAATTTATAAAATTTTCATCAAAATAACTAATTAATCCATTGAATTTTGTTTGCTTTAATATATTTATTTCTATTCACAACAATGAAAAAATTTAAATATTTTCTTTTCACATCTGTATTTTAAAACACAGTATAGGAGAGCATAGTAATGGATAATTATCATGAAATTCTGATGTGCGCTCGAGGAATCTGGTTATATGTACCACGAAAAATCGATCAACAAAGGCTCATAACGCGTGACCGAGTTGCGTTCCAAAATCTAGCTGGAACATCCGCTATTCTTTTGTATTCGATCGATCGATCCTCGTTCCCTTCCGGCGGATGCGCTCAATCTTCTCCATGTTCCTGATCTCATTCTCTTTTTTCAAGCGTTAATTAGAGCAATTAAAAAAGAAAGAGAAAGAAAAGAAGAAAAGTAGAGAAAAAAAAAGAAAGTTAAATATTCTGATTTTTAAGTATACTATTGTATTTATTATAAATTATAATTTATAAGAAACGTTACATGATTAAAAACTGATATAATAATTGTAGAATAAATAGTAGAAGAAAAAATGATCTTGACCCAGACTATAGAATGAATCCACGAGAATAAGAAAAAGGCTTCTTGTTGTGAAATCGTCGGAGTTTGATTCGATCATTCTTCCAAGTATTCCAGTATTGACCTTGAAAATATTCGTACAAGGTTGAGAACATGAGAATCTCTCTTCTTGAGAAATTTGAATAGTGATGTTAATCACTTTCGTACCTTCGTTTTCTGTAATGAAACTAAAAATAAATTACAGACATTGTAGTATATTAGCATAATTGATATATTTTAGAGATTATTTGGAATTATGGGAATTAATGAAATTATTATTAATTATTATTAAATTATATAAAAGATTTCTTTTACTTATGATTTTTTTATTAAAAAACTAAAGATTATTTTCATTAAAAACATACAAAAGTTCAAATTAAAATTATAAGATTCAATAAATTTTTATTGAATAAATTTTTTATTTCACAAATTTGATAATTTCCAGATCTCAAAACAAATTAATTATTCGTAATCTAAAAATTATTGTTAATAAAAATTATCAAAAAAAATTTCAACACTTTTTATAAATTTTTATAATTTTTTAATTATCAATTTCTTCAAATTCTTTTCTTATATTGAAAAATTTGCAAATTTTCTAAATTTTAAATTGAAATAAAAATTCCCTAAAGACTTACTATTGATGTATGTGTTTACTAAGGGTAATGATGGTAAAATAATAAAATTATTGATATCAGCAAGAAATACAATCTCAGTTTGAGAGAAAATTAGTATCATAACTTAGACCCTAAGAGAATTAATTGCGCATTACGTGAACGAGAGATTATGCAAGGCTAATCGAGCATTTCTTGATTCTAGGGTACGGTCACATTGCACCGAAGACTAAGAACGGGAAAGTGGTAACCATATTCTATGCCATCGTCGGAATTCCTCTCATGCTACTCTGCCTCTCGAATATAGGCGATATTATGGCCTCGAGTTTCAGGTAAACTTCAAAATGCACGATAACACATCTGATTCTTATATTTTAATATTATTATCTAACTTAATTAATTAATTAATTAAGTTAAGTAATTAATTTATTATTATTTTAAAAATAAAAGGGATTAAAATTATTTATTAACTTGTTCAATTAGGAAATTATTTTCGTTTCTTGTTATATATTTATTTCTAGTACTTTTAGAAAAATTTTATGACTTTCCAAATTAGTGAGTTTTCCAAATTATTGAAATGAATTAAAAATTATCTTTTTTTTTTTTTTTTAGATTTTTATACTGGAGGATTTGTTGCTACATATGCACCAAACCACCAAAAAAAAGACGACCGAGAAGCCATTTTGTTAGATCGTATTCCATGCGACAACCAGGGTATTTATTTATTTAAACTATCGAAAATAAAACAATAAATAAAATATATGTTTATAATGGATAAAAATTATATATTTCGAAAAGACGATATGGTGGAAGCAAAGGTAGTTTTCGAAGACCCATCAGGGTAAGCCAGATGTCAGTAGATTCGGTTTTGTCTGAAAGTCTAGGAAGATCATCGTATTTTGACATGGATTATAAGTATGATATTATAAGTATTATATTATATTAATATTATTAATTATAATTAATCATCAAAAATAAATATTTAACATATTTAAATATTTTAACATATTTTAACATATTTTTAAATATTTAAATATTTTAACATAATATTATTATGTCTATAGATATAATCCTCGTCGATACGAGGCTGGAGAAGAGAGAAGAACGAGTTCTTCTTATCAATTATCTGGAAATCCAAATTTTGGATTTAAATCGGCAACAGTGTCCAGATACTCTGATTTTCCAATAGCGAAATCGAACAAAGGTATTTGAATACGTTTCATGATATATATATATATATATATTTTGTTGATGAAAAAACAACATGCTTCTAAATAGCAATTGCATTCAGCCAGTTCCAAGATGACAACGCAATCATTAGACAGGAAGTTGTTGATGCGTTCATCACATGACATTGATCGTTCCTCGGTTTTGTGTAATAAGTACGCCTTGGATAATTTGGAGAACGAATTGCGACGGTGGCCAACTTCCGCCGGAAACACAAGTAACTATACAACAATCGAGATAATCAATATTTTCTTATAAATTTATTTATATTAATTATTAATATTTTTACTTTTGATGCATTTATTTATTTATATTTCGAATTTATTTACATTTACATTTTTAATTTATTTATTTGTATTTTCGATATATTTGTTTATGTTTTATTTATATTATTTTTTACATCTTTAATTTTTAGTAATTTTATCACGTTCTCGATTTATCTATATTTCCGATTTTATTTACAATAATCAGTTTATCCATTAATATCTTTAATATTTACAATAAAAATTATGGACAAATATTTTGCATATAGATTAACAATCATAAATCTATTTTCAAAAATGTAAATCTTATTATATGGAAAAACTGAACGGATCTATTTTGCTTTATTCCTCTGATTAATAAATATCATTCGCAATAGGCGATACGAGCAAATCAAAAGAGGAGCCAGAGGCGACAGAAACTCGTGAAAATAGTGAGAAACAAGAGCCATTAGTGACGAGGTCGTTGCCCAGAAGATGTTTATCGATGGATGGTGCGACTAGCAACTACAGAATGAGTCTGCCATCCTCTTTACGGCCATCATCTATTTATTTGGATTTAGAGAACTCGAGAAAGACTCAAGTTCCAAAAACCAGACGTTATAGAAACAACTACCCTATTGGTAAATTAATTCTTTTATTATTATATTTAGAAAATCTTCAAAATCTTTAGAAAGATTTATTAAAATCTCTTCAATAATGTTCAAATATTAAGATTTTTAAACTTTTTTTACAAACAATATTTATAAACTATTATTAATCATTACAAATTCTATTTTTCATTCATATATTAATTTTTCCAACTTCACTTTTTTCTTAACATTCGCACTTATTTATAATTAATTAATTATAAATTATTATAATTATTTTTTATCGTTTCTTTTTTTGTTTTTTCATCACAAAAGCTCGATCGTACAGAAGGGACACATTGCCATCCGATATAATGTCCTCAGCTGGATTTCCTGTACATAGACAAGTATACGTAGACGATTTTGATTCGGATTACGAATATTATACTAACGATGATCAGGAAAGACAGCAAATAAAACCAGTACCAATATGGTTATGCGTTTTCCTGGTGGTTAGTTACATTTTTGGTGGCGCCTTCTTGTTTAGCGCTTGGGAACATTGGCCATTCCTCGATTCTGCATATTTTTGCTTTATTACACTTACCACTATAGGTTAGTACTACCTTTTTCTTTTTTTTTTTTTTTTTTTTTTTCTTAAATTATTCATATTCGGCATTTTTGCAATATTTAATTTTATAGCGTTTAATGTTTATATTGGACTTTATTCTTTTTCTTTTTTTAGTAATATTAATTTGGAAATCTTAGAAAATGTTATGAAATTTAATAAATTTTGAAGTTCCATTATCTCTATTTATTTTTGCAGTAAGTACCATTTTTATATTATTTATTTTTTTATACATAATATTATTATTTAATTTAATATCACTTTGTTGTGATATTAATCTAGAAGTCATAAAAAATGATAATTTTTAAAAAAAATTTGCATTCAAAGATATAATTTTTTTTCCCAAAATTTTAATTGAACTTTTCGTTGGAAATAGCTAATTAATAACTTCCATATAATTCTTTAAATCATCATTCTACGAAACAGAAGGTTTATTTTCTCAAAAAGTTCATTCATCTACTTATTATTGTTTGTGCATTGAATAGAAATTAATAATTTATAATGTATCTGTATATTAAGATGAATTTTTATAAAAAATTTAAAAATATTTTCTATATAATTTCTATAAAATTTCTATATAATTTTTATAAAAATTTCAAAAATAAAATGAAAATTATATAAAATTGCAAATAAATAAGAAAAATAATTATATGGTAAAAATATAATTTTTGTTATAGATAGTTCATTATTTCTTTTTCTGAAGAAAAAAATTTTTTTACATTATTAATCAATATTTTAAAATCACCTATATATTCCATTGAATTAAAAAATTATCAAGAATTTAATATTACACAAATAAATATAAATAAATTATTGAAATTATTATTCGATCAATCCAAAAAAAACAGAAAAAAAAAGAAGAAAGATAACATTGAAAGAAAAATTGGATAAAAATAATTGGATTTCAGGATTCGGCGACTTTGTACCAGCATACAAACTGGACGCCCATAAAGGAATTGCAGTTTGCTCGTTGTACTTATTATTTGGAATTGCTTTGCTGGCGATGAGCTTTAATCTGGTGCAAGAGGAGGTCATCAACAACGTGAAGAACGTCGCAAAGAGGCTCGGGATCATCAAAGAGAGTGACGACGAGGAAGATGCCGACGACTACGACGCGTACGACGTCGAATACAACGATGAGGTCGACAACGAACTCGAGGGTTACATTCTCGATGCCCCTCGATCTCACTCGATGGCTAGAAACGTTCGCGGAATTTCCGTCGTGTAACCAACTCTGACCGAATTTCTTTTCATTCACCGATCCAATTCTGTTTCCTTTTTTTTTTCGCTAATCCTTCTCTTTTCTTTTTTCTTTTATTTTTTCTTTTTTCTTATTTCTTTTCTCTTATTTTCACGAATATAGATGAATAAAATTTTTTTCATCTAAAATATTTACATTAATCTTATATTTTTCTATGCTAAATTTCAATTTGCAATCAAATTGCATTGAAGAACTTATTAGAAATTAATTCTTTTTGAATTGAAAATTGGAAATAGAGAATAAGATTTGGATAATCTATCCAGTAAATTGATTTGAAAAATTTTTTTATAAAAAAAGTGAAGAAGTTTTTTTTTGCGATTAATATTTCTTGAAAATTTTGGAAAAGAATTGCGAGAATGTTCTTTTAATTTTTAATTGTATTTTTTAAATGAAGATGGAACCAGAAGAAAATATATCATCTCTTTATTTATTCTATATCATAAAAGTTCAAAATTCATCTTAAAACTTTATTCATATACTTTAAAATAGAACATTTAAATCTTATGTTAATATTCTAAAAAATGAATTTCAATTTCCAGAAAATCACTAAAATTAAAAATTGAATGAATTAAAAATTTTAAATATAAACGTAAAGATTAACTATAAAGAAAATTTCAATATTTGTAAAATGTAGAATTGTAGAAAAGAAAAAATTAATATCAAAAATTTTGAGTGTGGACATAAGAGAGGATAATAATAAAAGTAGAGTTCCTAGATGTTCTAATGTTCACAAAACAATATATATATTATTGGAAAATGAAGCGAAAAATTCAATAATGTCAAAAATTTTAGATATAAACACAAGGATTGACCAAAAAGAGCAGTACTTTCAGCAAATATTCCAATATAATAAAATGATGATGTAATACTTACAAGACATAAGTACGCAAAAAAGTGGCGCCAAATTGATAAATTTCGAATGCGTCGTGGAGATTCCGGAGGACATTCGCGTCTACAGGGTGTTCAGGAAGTCAAAATTCAGTCATAGCCAGCGGTTGGATCCGGTTATTTTTGGCAACGCGCTATTTTCAGTTCAACGTCTCGAACCAAATGGCACAGAATCAGTTTGCGAGAAAGCCTCGGGCAAGATTGGCTCGTTTTCACACAATTATCCGTGGAAAAACGATCATTCAAACTTGCATGAAACCCAATGTCAACGAGTGCCTTTAAAAATCCCTGTTTATCTTTTGAATAAATGAATAAAAATTGAGAATGAAAATTGAATCAATGGAAAATTGTTGTTTAACTTTTTTTATCATTAATTAAATGTAATCGATTGAAGTTTAATTTGTAAAATGATGAGATAAATTGGGGTTTACTAGTTTTGTGCACATGATGGATATATGATTAATGAGTTATATAATTAGTGAATGGAGTTAAGTGTTTATTTTGAACGAATTTTGAAAGAAGAAACGTATTCATTGAAGATTCTTGTAGCTTTTGTGGAAATATTTGAATTGGGATTGTTTATAAAATAAAATCAAGAAATTAGTGTTTGTTAATATCGTTCAAATATTGTTATATTCTTAATGGCTATCGAAAAATTGAATCATGCAATCAATCGTACAATTATTTGTTTATATTCAATTTTATTATTATGTAAAAAATATTTTTCGATAACTATTTAAAAATCAATTTCAAATAAATATAAAAAAATTTAAAAAGAATAAAGAATAATTATATAATCATAATTTTTAAAAATTTCTGACGATTGTAAAACAAGTAAACAAATTAATATGTGAACAAATATTCAAAATAAATTCAAATATCTTTTAAAGGGGAAATAATTTATAAGAAGAAACGTGAAAGTTCAAGAAGAATGGATCATGGAGCACGTGTCAACACGTGGCCAGCTGTCTCGTCAGATCGTCTGACTCAAAAGCATAGACTGGTCTATATTTAAAGTATTGCGAGAAGAAATGAGTTATTTCCAGGATTCTCGAAAATCCGAGAAAAAGTAGGGAAAATAAAAAATAAGAAAGTAATAGAAACAAGTAAAGTAAAATAAATGAAAAGAGAAATGTTAGACATTAATAATTTTGATCGTAAAAAAGCTGAATAAAATTTTAAAGAGTGATTTTTAATATTGTTAAAAATTCGCAGGAAAGAAGAAAATAGAATAGAAAATAGCGAAAAATAAAATAAAATAAAAAGAATAACTTCGAGATAATGAAAATTTTCAGGTCGAAGAAGACAGAAACAAATAAAATTCAGAAATTCGATTAACAACTTCAATCGAAAAAGTCGGCAAAGTAAATAAATTTTGACTTGGAAAAGACAAAATAAAAGAAAATAACGTAACGTTTCCACTTCGAAAACGCAAAACAAAATAGAAATGATTTCAATTAATAACTTCAGTCGCGATTGAACAAAATTTTGATCTTGAAAAGATAAAATAAAGGAACATTGATCAATAACCTCGATTCTAGATTCTTTTTATAGAAACGCCATCCACTTACACTTCGAAAACAAAATGAAAAGGACTTTGGATCGATAGAACTTTCATGGTGATTGAACAAAATTTTGATCTCGAAAAATAAAAATTATAAGGAAAAATAATTTCGATCGATAATTTTGATTTCGATATCGAGGAAACAGATATATCGTAAAGAAGAAAACGAAATATTATAACTTCGAAGAATTGTTCATGGTGAACGGTCGAATAGATTTCGTTAAAGCAGTTTTCCATTCTTGGCGGATCGTGGACGAAGTCGATAGCAGAGACTCGAGCGATTCGAACGATATAATCCATGAGAGAGAGCAGAGAAGGGAGCGATACCGACGTTTCCTATTAAACGCGGACCGTGTAATTTTGCTATTGCGACGGGTCACCGATCGCGTATAATCCGCGATCCCCTTTTTTAGCATTCTACCGTGTTCCTTCTATTAATTTATTTGGAACAGATCGTAGAGATCGGAAGAAGTTTCTATCCGGAAAAAAAAGTGGAGAGGGAATCGATCGTGGAAAACGAACCGGAAGGAATTCGTTCTCCAAAGGGTCGGTTGATGAGGAGGGCCGTTTCTTTTGAAATGCGTAATTATACACGCTTATTTACATATGTCATATATACGTATATGCATATAGCTACGTATTTTTGGAGAGATAATGATTTGAAATAATAATAAATGAATTAACGAGAAATTGGTTCTTAAATGAAACTTTTATGAAAGAAAGATATCGAGTGTTTAATATTGCGTATTGAAAGCGAATAAATGATATAAGAATATAAGGTTCTTCTCTTATGTTTTTCTATTGTTTATTTTATATTGTGAAATAAACAATTAATTTTACATTACTTTTTATTATTCATAAATAGATTAGAATTTTATGTCAAAACAATTCTCTTTCATAACAATCTTCGAAACAAGCTTAAGAATATACTATTATATAAATTATATCAATGCAAAGAAAAGAAAAAATCTTGTTAAATCTCGTTTTACAAAGATAATATCGTATAACTTGCTAGAACTCGAAAGAACGTCATAACATAGAGCCACGTTCACGTTACAAACGAATGAAAAGGGATAAACGTGAGTTCATAATCGACACGTATATACCTAGACTTCTTTTTTTATTTTACGATAGTTACCGAAATACATTCAGCTGAATTTCATACGTGTTACATCTTTCTGTCGTCCAACCGCGATAAATGATCGACGCCATTACACAAGGAACTACAAAATTACGCCTCTTCTCGCACGTTTTGTTAAATTCGCTATCGGTTCGTTAACTCGACAAACCGACCTCTTAGTAATTTCTGAATGGACGACCTTATCGACCCTCTTCAACCCTGTTCGTCAGATCCTATTATGATTCACGATCTTCGAGAAATATTTTAAGAAAAATTTTGAAGCGAAAAAAGATTTTCCTTTTTTTATTTTCTAAGATGAGAGTTTAAAATTAGTTACGAAAATATGCTGGAAATTTTAATTAATCGATACACGATACGAATAATATTATTGTAAAATTGTAAGATTATATTTTTAATTTATTTTTATTTTAATTTTATATTTATAATTATTATAATTTTAAAAAATTTTTAATTACAATTTTATAGAAGTATGAAGAATGAGAAGGAATGTCAAAAAATTTTAAAATTATAGACATAATGTAAAAATGCAATTGTCTTAAATCCTAAATTAAATCTCTTCTCATGTGTACGTATCACTGCAAATCAAAGGATAGAGAAGACATATATAATGCAAAAGATAAAAAAAAAAGATTTTCAAATTTCAACATTTCTTCCCTGAATGTACACGTATAAATTATTATATAATACATTAATATTAAAAGTAAAAAGCAAAGTTTGAGAAAGAAAAAAAAAACCTATAGATTAAATTCTAATAAAGTTTCTGATTACATTATCGATTAAAATTTAAAATTACGCGTTTAAGAAACTCAAATTACGGATATTTATATTAAAAAGAGAAAAAAAAAAGATAATGCATTAATATTTTACCATACGCGACACCCAAACTAAATCTAAAAAGGAAACTAAAGTATACGAAAAGAAAAAAAAAAAGATCTAAATTGAATTTTATTCGCTAAAAATCTCTTGCGAATTTCAACAATTAATATATCACATACGCGATCATGAAGACTAACGAAGCCAACGTTAGGATCACTCTCGAACAGTTCGATAAAGTCAGAAACGGATAAGATGGTGTACAGAGCGTGAAGAAAAGAAATAAGAAAAGAAAAAGGGCGAGCGATATCTTGAGCAATCGAGTGCCGGATGAATGATGGAAGGGGATCGAGGATTCGACGTAGGAAGGTATTCGACTTCCAATAGAAACTGGCAGCGTGGAAGTTATCGGGTCCGCGGCGGAAAGCGAAGAAAACGGAGGCGGAAACCTTGGGGCGAGAGGATCGTGGACTGGACCAGGGCTCTGATCGCTTTCCTCTTCAGCAATGTTGGCATAGTATGCTTGGTGGTCGGTTACACCATAGCCGGTGCCTTCCTCTTCACCCATATCGAAGGTAGAAACAACCTGGACATAGTTGGAGACGTGATCAGGCTGAGAAACGTGACAGCTGCCACTCTCTGGGAACTTACCTCTAAGGTGAACATTTTTATTTAATATTTTATTTACTATTGTCGTGTAAAAAGACCGTTTCTCGTTTCCCGATATTGACAAGCCATTCCATTTATTTCTTTTTTTTTTTTTTTTCCTTTTTTCTATCACATTTTGTTTTATCGATAATGCTTTCTCTATTATTGGTTTAAGTTTCACGATTATACGTAATAGTTCGCGCGCAACGGTTTTTAATGATTCTCAAAACACTTTTTTTTTTATATTTTATGGTTAATTTATTGCTTTTTCGAAAGATCGAAAAAGAATTTGTGTCCACAAGTGTTTATAATGTTTAATAAAATACGATCGTAAAATTTGAATTTTATTACTTTTCTTATTTTTTTTTAGATTTTAAAGAAAATTTTACGTTCGATTTTATTTGAATTAAGTATCTATTTAAAAATTAATAAATTTTAGGGATGAGAAGAAAGATCTCTTGAAATATTCTTAGACACTTGAGAATGATTAAATTAAGGATTATATTATTAGAAGAATTAATTAAAGTTTGAATATTAGACCATAATAATTAGATTACTGAATTTTAGAATTTTAATAATAAATTATCATGATCGATGTTAAAACTTTAATCCTCTTGCTATAATTTATTCTTAAACTTTTCGAGTTTAAAAGTTAGACAGTTTTTATCGTATTTCTACCGCATGTTCGTAAAGGAGAACGTGTTTTCCGAGAGAATCTGGAAAGCGAAAGTGAAGGCGATCCTCGAGAATTATCAGAAGAAAATGGTAACGGCTATAAAAAATGGCTACGACGGCGCCGAAGAAAATAAAAGATGGAGCTTCGCCGGGGCGTTTCTCTATTCCCTTACTGTGATTACCACGATCGGTGAGTTTATTATTTTTATTTTTATAATGGTATAACCAAATTTATTTTCTTCTGACTTCTTTTATCGTTTAATTTTTTGCAATTTCGTCGAAAAATTTCGGATACAAAACGAGCGAGAAAAATTTCTATTCATATTTCTGTTCGTATATTTGTAAAACTTCAATTTTTCATTTGATATTTTTTAATTCGAAAGAAGAAAGGAATAAATTCAAAGAGATAAAAAAAGAAGAAGAAAAAAGAAGCTTGTAAAACTACTATCGAAATTTTCTTTTTTTTTTTTTCGCTTGGTTTTTTGTGGTTTGGTTGCAAGAAAGAATTGGTATTAAAAATATAACGAAATTCTCTATCACGTAAAAGCTTTGTTGGTTGAAAAACAATGCTGGAAAACAATACTGGTTGAAAAAAATAATTCATTAAAAAAATGATTAAATTTGTATCATATAAAAGTTTTATTTTGATTCAATTGTTTGTATTAATGTAATGAGCGAGATAGATTTATAACACAAAATTTTCATTCTTTGTTCAATTTTTTGCAACTTTTTTTTAAGAAAGTGCAAATTCTTTATATAAATAAATGAGAAAATAATTCGATTTTTAATCGTGCTTTTGAAAATATTATCTTAAATATTAAATTCTTTTTTCGCATCCCAAATATCTTAATTTTTAATCAATCATATCACATATTTTTTCATCACCACAATAAATTAAATAATACTTTAAGAAAAAACAAATTAGCTTTGAGAAAAAACAAAATTAACTTTTATTCTAATTCTTTATATACGTTTAAAAATTCTGAATTCTCTCACTTTTAACATTTTAATAAAAACGTATATCTAAAAGAATGAGAGATTATAAATAAGAGGAATCCCAGCTTATTCATTTTTTTCATTGCAAACATTCCAATATTTTTATATTTTTCAACGCATCTCAACAATTATAACCGAAAACACATTAATCTCCTCCTCCCCTCCCTTGTCGCAAACAACATCATAAATCAAGGGAACACGTACAACATAAACCCGAAACTAAACTCGCCAAGTTCAATTTTTTCACGCTCCTCGCGTTTTGCATAATCGCGGTTCCTCGACGTTAGAGAAAAGAAAATCGTGGTCACCGTTCTGAGCGAGAAAAAATCGAATAAAAGAAAAAAAAAAAACGAAAGAAGACGGAAGAGGAGGGGAGAAAAAAGAAGGGGGAAAAAAATAGATGCTGGAAACATTCGCGGGACACGGTAGTTTTCCCTTGACAAAGTTTAATGTTTCGCGTCGGGACGAAGCGAGACGCTAACCAGCTTGCAAAAAGAATGGTTAATGCCGAAAAGAGGAAACACGAGTGGCCTTTAACGTTTGGAACGTAGTCGTCGTCGTCGTCGTCGTCGACTCGAGGCGGAGGAACGTGTTTTCAAAATTCCATGAAGGGAATAGGAAGGGAAACACGTAGAGAGCTGCGATTTGCTCGAAAAATCTGCGAGCTCCCTTGTGGGAATGGGACGAAATTAAGTTAGGATCTGTGGATCTGTGCAACGAAGATTTTATGTTATTCCATTTCTCTTTTTTTCATTTATTTATTTTTTAAAAGCAGACGGAGTTGTTTTTTTTTTTTTTTTACATACGTTCTCATTAGGTAATGTAGGATCTTAGAGATTGAAATCTGGACAAATTTCAAATGATAGTGAGTCTGTGTGAGGCTAAGGGTTTATTTTAATCAGTGTGAGCTGACGTTGTGAAATTTAAAAATCGTATCGTAGTTATGTTTTAGTTTAGTTTTAATTCCACTTTCGATAATTATTGCTGTAATGTGATATTTTTATCACAACATTTGTCATCTTGATCGTAGAAAAATCATTTCTTTATTTTTTAGATACGAAAAAGAATACGATTTATCAAAAATTATGTTATTACGAGATAGATGGTAAGAAATACTTAAATATATTCAATCCAATCTTCCTCCCTTAAACAATAATATTTAAGAACATTTCTCTTATATCTTTACGAATAAGCGTCAATTATATCCATAGAGGTAGACATATCATGCAGATTTTCGAGATTAGAACGCTTAAATGAAATGAATTCGTATATATATATATATTTGTCTCTATTATTAATTGGATAAAAGTGAGCATAAAAATATAAAACTGTTTCTGTAATGCGTCCCGTAAACCTAGTTAAATTATCATTCCATTAAAAGTATACTTCTCCCTTCTCTCAATAACAATTTGCCAAATATTCTTTCACCAAATTATTATTCTTTTTCTGAAAAAGCATATAACGTCATAAATAATCGAATAATAATATCGCACACTTAACACTTAATCCTATTTCTTTCGAATCCGATACTCGTTCGCGTCAAATGTCTTAATACGGAGGAAATTCAAGGCGAAAAAAGTGAAAAACTCTGAAGAAGTTAATTACACAGTTTCGCATTTCCTCGATATCGGGTGGTGGATCGCGTGAACATCGGAGGAAAACGATTTTCGTACTTATACGAGGCGACAAGCCACGAATCATACGCGGGGGAGTTCGTTAAGCCGGAAATTAATTAACGGCCGAGACTGAGCCACCGGATTGGTCGACCTCCTGAGATTAACGAACCCACTCGAGGGGACGTTGATCTTAATCGATCTTCCGATCGACACTGTGTATCGTCGTCGATTAATTAATTCGTTGATTCCTCCTGTCCAGATAAAACGTTCAATCAGGAATTCTTTTATTAAAGTCGGTAAAAATTCGATTTTTACCGAAATTGTGTATTTCTTTAAGAATTAAATTTTAATTTGTTATTATTTAATTGGAATTTATAATAGAATTGCGAAAAAAAAAAGATTAAGATTAATACATTCGAAGTAAAACAATTCTCGAGAGTTATTCTTGAAAATAGATAAATAGATCAAATATCGTGTCGATCAAGTATCGACTAATTAAATGATTTTTAAATCTATTATATTATACATATATAGAAAATTTAATATTACATGATTTTATTTTTGTATCTAATTTTATTTTAACCTTAATTTCATATTTTAATTTTATATATTTTAGAAGAAAAGGATCATTAATATGTAAATTGAAATTAAATACTTTAGAATTTAACCATTTATATCTATAATTTTTCAGGCATTTTCAATAATCTAAAAAAAAAAAAAATGTTTTCTCGTAATTTTTTTACTATTTTTATTCGAATATAAAAATACTATCGTAAATTTTAGATTTCACAGAATTTTTAAATCGATATCAAAACGAATTAAACGAATATATACATATATATATACAATCATATACGTACGTTATATCAATTATGTATTATCATTAATGTGTTAAAAATTAAAATAATCTAATCACATATCCATAAATAATCATCCATTCAGATTTAACGTTTCATACAATTTGTTCAAATCGTTTCTTTTTCGTTCTCAAACGGCGAACGATAAAACATATCTCACTCCACATCCGACAAAAACGTTCTACTAGAGATCATAATCGTTTGTCGGAGTACGCTCGAAACAGGAGTACTAAAACAAAAGTGGCAAGATCCGTTTTAGCTACGCGATTAATTATACTAAAAAGCGGGCGGTATTCGGCGCCAATTGTCGGGCGAATTTAAAGGATGAAGCCGATAACGAGACGGACCGGTTTACACGAGAGACTTGGTCTCGAGTTTATCTGCAAGTTTGTCCCTCGTTACAGAAATTGCGCGTCGTTCGATCATTTGGGTACACACAGTCCTCTCCTTTAAACCGTTAAACTTTCATCCTATTATTATCTTAACTGAAACCCTCTTAGTCGAGAAGAGAGAGAAAGACAGAGGGATGATCGTCGATTAAAAATATCTCAAAATCACCGATCGTTGACCGTCTCAAACGCGTATAAATCAAATCGTTCGTTCCATCGACATACTTGTATTTATTATACTTTTATTACGAACGAGTGGTATTACAATAAGTGTAAATTTTTTTAATCGGAGGAGAGAAATAATTGTTTAAATATAAAGAAAATACATGATTTTACAGTTTTTCTTTTGAAATAAATGATTCCTTTTGGCTTTTTCGTTTTAATATAAATGAAAGATATTTTTTTTTTCTTTTTCTTTAGTTTCTTCGTTGATTTTGGAGTAAAAAGATAAATTCTGAAATTTCTTTAAGAGTTCTTATATATATATTTATTTAGTACAAAAAGATTTCTTTCGCGCTTCTTTTCCAAAATAAATAATTTCTTTCTAAATAAACGTTTTTTAAATTCTTTAATTTCAGTTTTTCTTTTTTTTTTTTTTAGTGAAAAAGTTTTCATTTGATCCTCTTTCTTCGCGAAGTAAAAATTTTCTTCGCGTTTCTTCTTTGGAACAAATATAAAAGTCTCTTTTATATCTGTTTCCTTCTTGCGACAAGAATGGAAGAGAGACTTTTCGAAAAGAATTTTTATTTTTCTGAAAAGAAATATCTTCCCTTCCGAAATATCTTCCCTTCCGAAATATTATTTTGAGAGAAAGATTCTTACTCCGACAAGATGTCTTCATTTTTCATTTTTTCTCCAAACGATATTTAAATTTAGATGTTAGAGGAATATTTAGGCAATAAAACGATCTTTCCGCCTATGTGACGGAAATCGACTCTTCGTTCGGCCTTCGATGATCTTGCCTCCAATATGAGTCAATTAATTTCCGATTCATCGTTGACCGCGTTTCCGAAGGACGTGTTTAGGCCGACCCAACGACAGCTTGTCCGATACGTTCGAAAATCCACGAGCAAAAACCTTGGAACAATCTCAAATTCCGATGATCCTCTCACCATTCGACATATAAACAACATCCAGAACCGATACGACGCGATCTTAAATCACTGGAACCTCTAATAAGCTGTCTGTACGTTTCCGCAAGCTAAGCAAGATGAAACGTGGACGATGGAAATGGGGCTGGAATAGCAAAAACGTAATAAATTCCGTGTATCGTATAGGAAAGTGGGACAGAGAGATCGAAATCGAAAGAAACAGCGATATCGATAACGAACGCGCCTTTATCCAACGTATAAATCATTCTTGAGCGGAAAAATTCTGGTGGATGATAGAAGAAACCTGTGCAAACTCGTACAGTATCGCTAGGGATCCCTAGATTTACAATTTATGGGATAAATCCGTAACACGTTGTTTTCACGTAATTTATATGTTAAATTTCGTAGAAAATTTTCTTGAAAAATTAATTGTTTCTTCAAATTTCGATATAAAAAGACACAAATTTTAAAGATTCAATAGATCTAATTTATTCAATAAAAAAATATTTTTTTCTCTTGATATACGATTTCTAATTTATAAACGACTCATTCGACTTCTCCTTTCTTTATACATATTCTTGTAAAACATAAAATCTATCTAGACGTTAAAATCTCTTTAGCCATTTCATCCTCATTAATAGTAGTAGAAATAGTTATATGGTTTATTTCGTGGAGAAAAATTGTACGTTGAAAGATCGTCGTAATCGGCCACCTTCGCTTCTTTTTGCACGCGTATCACGTCATCCGTGATATTTCTTTTTTTAGACAAAGTAAATCGAGGGTCGTTGGTGGATAGAGGGAATTAACTATGCGAATTTTTAGCACGGATAGAGGAATGCAGGTGTAGGCGAGCGCGCGGGCGCGCGCCACCTTTTAATTAATTCCGGGGCTCCCTCCCTCCCATGTGCTATCACCCTCTTCTGGATTCGAGACGAGACACCCCCTGCTATCCACTTTATCTCAACCGTGATTACAGGCCAGCAGCATCAGCCTAAAAGGGTCGACTAGTCGACAGGCAGATCGATTCGCGAGCCGACCGTAGCTTGGCTAATGGTAACCGCTTTTGGGACGCGAGAAAATTTGGAGCCGCGCGAATTTGGGCGTTGAAGGGGAAGGAAAGGATTGGTGTAAGGATTGGTGATAATAGTTTGAGGAATAAGACTATGGATAGTGATGCTCGAAATTGTTATTATCTCTTAAGGAAATTATAATAGGATTTTAATTTTCTTCTTGATTTTGGAAATGTTCAGGAAGAATCTAGGAGAATTTGTTGTTATTTCAAAGTGTGGAATATCTTATGATTTTAGGAGTATCAGGTATTTTATTATAGGAATGATTGACTATTAATATTATTTGACGAATAGATGGATAATTGAACTTGGATGCTCACGTATTTAAAATTGGATTATGTGAGAATATTATATTATATTGGAGAAGTTGAACTTACGAATAATTTAGAGATCGAATATCTGAATAATTAAATAATCTAAATAATTAAATATTTAGAAAATTTTAAATATAAAACATGAAATTATTGAATGGTTCAATTATAATCGAATACTTGATACATTTTGATAAGTTTCGCATAAGAATACACATATAATCGATCAATAAAATATTTAATAAACGCATAATTGGGCGATATAATTGATCCCCTTTCTCCTCGCAAGAAATAGAATTCGTTCTCTCGCGCATCCCGAGATGAATTCCATTAATCAAAAATGAAATTCGAATTAGGGGATCGTGTCGCAAAGAGATAGTCGGAAGTATCGTGAGCCGATACGAAACACATAAATCATCGAAGATCCGCGTAATCAACGTGGCGTGGCGATCATTGACGGATCGGGGACATTAGTGGCGGTGTAACGCGACGCCAAGGAATTATTGGCGATTAACGGAAAATACCTGGAACCGATGTGTCTTGGTAGGCCGATGGGACACGAGATCGTTACACTACGAACTGATAATTTCGCTGTGGACCGACCAATCAATTATCTAGATTAATAGCGGTATCCCCGATAATTCGTGGACGGACCACTTTATTTGCCTAGCAATTTATTAATAATTCACGTGAACTTTCGCGTTCTCTTGATTCTCGTTCATGCATGCATAACGAGAAACCGATCTTCCGTGTTCATTCCCCCCTTTCAATCCTATTGATCACGAGTGTGTGGTGTTTAAATTAATTTGAAAATTAATTACTTCGAATGTTTATAAGCATAAAAATATCAGAAACGAGTACATATTACGTTCCTATTATTTATTTGTTTACTCTCGTTTGTAAATTGTAATAAATCGAACCTAACCTACAAACCAAGCAGAAATAATACGAACAAAATCATTAACCTCTCCAAATGTAAAAACTTTAAATATTTTACAAAAGAATACTCATACTTTCCAGAGAGTATCGTACTTCCCAATAAAAAAGAAATATGATTTCTTTACGATCTTTATCAAGAAACTTTTGGGAACCTGTGAAAACCGACATAGCGATCGCCATAAAATTGAATCGATGAATAATAATAATAAAAATGGCTGAAATCGTGTCACATCCATAAGTATTAAATATCCTTGTTTTATGAGATGAAAGAATCCATCCGAAATCGAAAAAAAAATAAAAATGAACGACAAGAAGAACAGGCGGAAAGCTCGGCGGTGCGAGTGTACGATTTAAAAATCGGCGAACACTGAATAAGTGATGCGTTGTCGACAGTTTCCATTCTTTCTTCCTTTGTTGTTCCTTTAAATTTTTTTCAATTACCATTGGATTGCCTCTATTAACAAAGCTTCGATAGAATATATTTCGCCGCGTTATTTTTTTCCTTTTTTTTTTATATTCCATTTCTTTTTTCTCCCTTTTTTTTCTATTTCACGATTTTCTCTCCATTCCCTTTTCCTTTCCTTGTTTTTTCTTCTTCTTTTTTTTTATCTTTCTGTCGTTTAGTACATCATATTAGTGCGAAACGTGTGCGTAGAAATGGAAAACATGGAAATATCGAAAGCGCAGGAAAGGCCAATAAAGCCGGAATTTCCAGGCCTCTGGATTATTTATGTTCCGAGCCGCTTTATTATAATTTATCGACAATTCACGGCACGATGATTTGTTTAACATCGTACGAGCTATCAGAGGCTTTGAGTTTCCGATATCCGGGCTTGGACCGCTGATTTAAATTCAAACGATTTTTTCGAAAAAGTATTTTTTCGTATCTTGTAGAACCAACTACTTTTTCTTTTTTTTTTTTTGCATTTTTTTTTTATCAGTACATATCCTATATATATAAAATCAATTAACGAACGAACTAGTCGTTTCTCGATTATTTTAATAGATATAGATATATTAGTTTCCTAAATCTCATTTTTATTATTCTCATCTTAACTCGAGTTATATACAGATTTACAAAAAATAGGGAACAAAAACTTAACAGCGTTCACCAGAAAAATTCAGCCTCTTCGAGACTATTGTTCCACGAAGAATGAGTTATTCGAGCAAGTTTGAAAAGCGGAAGCAGAAATCCGGCAGTCGGCGAAACCCGGCGCGAGAAAGGGCGGTAAACAATTTTAACAGCCGGTCCTCGATATTCACGCTCCTTTCCACTTTCGTAATCCCTCGAATACGATCCATAATTCGATGGAACAACACTCCCGGAACGGTCGTGCAGTTACTCTTGGAGAAAAAAAGAAAAAAAAAAAANAAAAAAAAAAAACTCGATCGAATAATATCTCGGACAATATCGTTTCCAACTTTTCAACCGAATCGATGAATTTTCCTTCTCCCTTTTGCCGATCTTTTTATGCGATACGCAGCGGGTGTCGAACGGTCGGTGTAAACTTATAGTTGATTAAGTAATAAGATAGACAGATAATGCGAGAACATGCTCGATCAAGCATTCCTTTCTTTTCATAGTCGTTCAACTTTACCGCGGTGACTGATGACCGCTGATGCAGGGGGATTTTAATTAAAATGCTTGACGGGGATGACGATGGTAGAAAAATTTTTCGGAGCTGTGGATGAGAGAAAGTTTGTTTTCACATGAATTGAATCTCTTTTTTTTTTATTATTATTATTCGTTTTTGATTTTAGGAATAGGATCTTCTTCTAGAAAGATTAGCGCTTTGAAGTTGAATTTTTTTTGTTATTATTATTATAAATCGGTGACAATGACAACGAATTTTTCACGATTACGGATGAGAGAAAATTTATTTTGTAGAAAAGGAGTATCTTCTTGATGATAAAATTCTTGTTTGTAAAAAAAATCGTTTGATGGTATAAATATTTCCTGAATTATCCTATTTATAAATATTAAATATTAAAAAAAAAATGATTTTAACGTTCATCTCATTTGTTATTTAAATATTTTTACGGAAAGCGAATTTATTATTTTTAAAAAATGAAAAAAAAATTCACTATAGATATTGTAGAGAGGAAAAAATGAAGAAAATGGGAACTGATTCGGTTCACAGGTTACGGGAACATTTGTCCAAAGACGAAATGGGGCAAAGTGGTGACCATAGTATATGCCATAATAGGCCTGCCACTTTTCTTGCTCTATCTAAGCAACATTGGTGACATTCTCGCGAAAAGCTTCAAATGGACCTATGCTCGCTGCTGTCTGTGCAAGTAAGCTTCTTCTTATTTTGCCCATTTCTATTTGTCATAGATCGTTACAGAAATGTTTAGACCTCGAATTATTTAAACTATTGTTTTTATAGTATCTAACAATTAATAAAAGAAATTCGAGATAGAAATTCTTTTTTTTTTTACATTTTGAATAATCTTATTATTTTTTATAATTATACATGTAATAATAATTAATTTTTTTTCTTTTAAAGGTGTCGCAGAAGACCAATAGAAATGGCACCAAGAGGAAGTTTGCAAAATGGTGCAGATATAAGGACAAATCATTGGCAAGTAAGTTTTTTTAAAATTTCATTAAAGTTAATTTATAATCTATTACAAGATGTTTTCCTCTTTACCAAAAGATTTATAGTTATTCTGAAAAAAAAGTATTTCCTGTATCATAAAAAATTTTAAAATAATTATAACTTCAAATAATTTAATTATCTAAAATAAATATATATGTTTGTTATATAATTTATATGTTGTCAGTATATATGTTTTCTGAACTCGAATTCCAGAATAAAGAATAGTTATTAAAATATTCAAAAAATTAATTTAAAAATTATTATACAAGTTGCATTTTTCATTATAAAATTTTACGATAAATTACGAAGTTTTTGTCAATAGATGGTTGACATGCATGGAAAGGAGATTGACTCGATTAGTGTAGATAAGGAAGTTTCGATAGAGAGTGATGAATCGAAAGAAGATGACGAGAGTAGTTATGATCCACAACGTGTCACAGTTCCTTTGACGCTCTGCGTTGCCATAATGGTCGGGTGAGTGTCATTATTTTCTATTAAATTATAATTATATGATACATTATGTATATACTTTGAAATATAAAAATCTCTCACGTTATTACATGTTCTATAAAGTCTTCATAGATTTTTATACATCTTTTAAAATTTAGATTAAATTTTAAAATATAAAGAGTCAAATATACAAGTTGTTATAATTTTTTACCGAAAAATATTCCATATAAAAATTATATATAATAGAGATTAAAAATATGAAAATTATATTTTTCGATGAAAATATTTTTATTTTCTTTTTTATTTACATTATAATTTATTTTATTCTTGTTCACGAGAAACATTCACGTGTAGAAACATAAATTCATTAGTATTTTATTCATAATAATTTCGATCATTCGATCATGAAATAATTCAAGTATATGAATTATGATTCTATGGTTATACATATATATGTATAAAATATAATAAATTCGAAATTAATGAACTTTTGTTCGAAAACCGATAAATCGTGTTTTATCGTCGAATTATCAGAAATAATTTAAATACAGCGAGGATCGATACGCGAAGTCACTCTTTATATTTAACATATTATATAATGTTTCTTAAGTTTTTACACGGAAATATCATCCAATGAAACGAAAGTTTATTTCTTGTTTTTTTTTCTTTTACTTAAAAATAAACAATCAACAGTATTGGAAATGAAAATTCATTTCCACAGAGAAGAAAATTTATCATAAGGAAAATTGAATATAGAAATCGTGAATAAAACATTTATTATTTTTAACTGTTATTTTTAAATATAGATCAAATTACAAATCTGGAGAACAATTTATTTTTGAAACTTTCATTTCACGTTATTTTTAATACTCTTTAAAAAGAAAATTTCATTGTCGTTTTCACACAATGGACTTTTAATTGTAATTTTTATCCGTGATTGATATTTTTTAATTAAAATTATAAATGCTATTTCAATAGAAATAGACGTTTCTATGTCACAAAAAAAAAAGATTAATAAATAAAAGATAATCTCGTAACCTTTTTATTTATCAATTTGAAATAAGGAGAATCTCGCGTATCAGGAATGACCGTGTCATTTCTTCGAGAAATGTTTCAGGTATATTTGGGGCGGAGCCATTTTATTCTCCGAATGGGAAGACTGGAATATGTTGGACGGTTCTTATTTCTGCTTCGTCTCCTTGTCGACCATAGGTTTCGGCGACATCGTGCCAGGTGACAAAATCTACGCGGCCCAGGGTCTCGATTTATCCTTCATCTTCTGCTCCATGTATCTAATGCTTGGTGAGTGGCGACCGATCTTACATTTTTATCGGATTTGACGTTTAATGTTTCCCTAAAATTCCCTACAGAGATCCATTTTTCGACTTTCGTTTCTTTTTTCTCTCTCTTTGATTTTTAATGAAATGTACTCGTTAAGTTTACAAAGTAATTTTTCTTTTTTTTTTTTTTTAATTATTTATCCGTAAAAATTTCATTTCATTTCATATTTTCGTATCGCACAAGTAATTAAGAACAATATTATGTTTCTAATTTTGCGAATATTAAAATTTTTTTGCCTCCTCTAAAAAAAAAAAATTAAAATTTTCGATATAAGAAGTAATTTCTCTCAGAAGTAAGGCCTCATGAGCAAAAATTCCATTCCACACATCCGACCTATTTTCTCACGAAGAATCACCCCTTTTTCTACCACTTAAAGCGAACCACTCTTGCGCATCATCCACAACAGGCTATTTTCTCCACGCGAGCCCTTAACAACACCCCTCGCATTTAAAATTTTTTTTAAATATCAAAAATAATCCTCGAGATAATCTTTCTTTCCCCTAAAATTTTCAAAATAAATAATTAAATTTCCACCCTTCCCAAAAAAAATAATCGTTCTCGAAAATAAGGCCTTATCCGCAAAAATTCTGCTCCACGCATTCGACCTATTTTTCCCCTATGAAAGAATCACTCCCCTTCTCCCACCATTTAAAGCATCCCAACCCCACGTGCATGGATCCTTAACACGCGTCGAGGGTATCTCGTACGAAACCTTGCATACGAATATTAGATGAAAGATGGTTAAACCGTCGTATCGCGAAAATCTTGACTGGAGTTAATAATTCGTGATTATATCGTGGAAAATTTTAAATGCGACAACGAACGAAGTCCCAAACCTCGAAGAAATCGTGTTTCTATTTTCCTATTCTCTATAAATAAACGGGTTACGACCGGTCATCGAATTTCGGATCCACGATTCCGACAGTGCCCTCGTTGTTCCCATGATTTATCATTGTGTCAGACTCGATCACGTTGAAAATAGAAATTGGTCTCTGATTTCTCGATGCGATTCCGTGATTGATAGATCGTAATGATTTTTATCGCTTTTCATTTTCTTTTTCACCGATCCTTTTATTCTCCGGATATATAATTTCTATTTTTATTTACAACATTCATATTTCTGTTCGTATTTCATTAGATGCGCTATCCTTTTTTTATTTACTTTTTTTTTTCATGATTTTATGACCATGGAATGCTTCTAACAATTTGCCATTTGTTTTCCGTTTGTACCGTTGTTAAAACTCGTTGATTAATTTTATTTCATCCCGTAAATTTCTATTCTGTTTCATATTAATTCGTGATAATTTAGGAAATTAGGATAATTTAGGATCTATAATATATATATATATTAAGAGATATACAGAATTAATCAGTGTTAAGTCACAGTTCTATGAAAATGATTCGAGTAGTTCTATGAAAAGGATTCACAATTAAATTGAAGAATCCTTTTTGTTTAATCAAATTTTCAATCGACAAATCAATCGAGTAATTATTTATTTATCGATTAACTATTTGTTTTTTAATTAATTTATCGTTTATTTATTATAGACTGCGAATACAGCGACCTTATACAAAATTCAAATAATACAAAAATTTATAAAAGTACGTACGATATTTTGTGCAAAGAAGCACAAAATATTCACAAATATTATGATGTTTGAAGAGTAATCTTTATTTATATCCTGTTCTTTTAATCACATTAAAAGTAAAAACTTGGTGGAAAAAGAAAGAAAGGAATGAAATAAAAAAATCGGTGAAGATCAAAATTTATCGATGCACGAAACACGGATACACGTGTACGAGCCGAGTGTTCAGTGGACGAACACGGAAACCGAGATCGTAATTGTTTCTTTGGCAGAGCGACAATTGAATCGCCGTGGATTTCCGATGGAACACGTGATGTTGCGTGGCCAGACTTGATCGTTTTCAAAGAGCTCGACAGCTTTAATTCGTCCAACTGTACGAAATATCCACTTCAAACAATAACTATTCAACGATTAAATTTCTATACGCGTGTATTTTGTGATACCGTGTAAATTTGATATATTCTATATATCGAATAATATTTTGAAAAAATCTAAAGTTATTCTAAAATTTATCTGAGAATTAAGAGTGGATTCTTTAATTTCGATCCTAGAAATTAGAAGAATTTATGATTTTTTTTTTAATTTTTCTAAGTTACAAATACATGATGAAAGTAAAAGATAATTAGACATAAAAAAAAGTGTTTTATGAAGAAATTGTAATAAAAATTAGCAATGAGAAATTCCTGGTTACAATTTCAATTTTTTTTTAATTCGAATTATTCGATCGGACAAAATTATCGAGAATTCTCAATTATTTATATAAAAATTTCTAATGGAAAAAGTTTTCAACTATAAAATGAAGAGAAGTAAAATTTCGACATTGTTCAGTTACATATTTTCAATTGAAACTCACACGAATTCAAAACATATCAAAAAAAAAATTTCTTTAATTTCAAAATTCAACTTTCCACGTTACAATTACTTAAAATTTCTTATTAAAAAAAAATAATAATAAATAAAAATAAAAATTCTCAAGATGTTTGAGTATTAAACTTTCTCAAAAATTTTTAAAATTATTTTTATTTTATCTCCAGTTTCTATAAAATTCCTCAGTTCTTGGAATGATAACACGAGCGTGGTGCGCACTTCCGCCGTGGTTAATGAATCGGGGATTCCAAAGTGTCGCGAAGCGTGTCAAGGGTCAGGAGGATCGATCGCTTTTTAACCGTGCGCCACTTTGTACGTGTCGAGACAAAAGTTTGACAACCGGTCCAGTATCTTTCTCTCTCTCTTCACCTGTCGAGGTTTACCTCGTATCGTGGTCGAGAGGGAAGGGAAATTCGATTTTTTTCGATTGACGTTTATGCGACGATGCCTCGAATCCTTTGAAACGGCGCTTTTAGTAGCGTAGAATTGACGGCCATTTTATAACATTCTAGTGTTGTCGAATGAGTGTATCACGAATATCGAGATGTTTCTTCTAATAAATTGTGCGATAAGTGGCCGGGTTTTAATTTTATAAAAAACTAGCAAACCAAAATAAGTCAAAAGAAGAGAATAAACGTTTTTAAGTTTCGCTTTCAAACTGAATCAAGTTTGACGATTGTTCAATACAAATGAAATTTTCAATTGGATATTATAATTGATCGACACATTGATGATTGACTTTTATAGAGGATAAAGAAATCGTATTAATTTTCGAATTTCTTAGAAGCTAATTTTTACCTTTCTAATACGAGTGAAGCGTTAAAATTATTGTACTCGTAATTTTATTATTCGTTCCTATATTAATATCATAGGGATAACTTTTAGGTATGGCGTTGATCGCGATGTGCTTCAACCTGATGCAAGAGGAAGTGATCGCAAAGGTGCGCGCATTCGTGCGTACCGTTAAATATATATTCCGATGCGACAGGTGACCATAACGAGCCTCAGCCACGTTCTGCGCTTCTGCAACATCCGGTAAGTCGAATTCCTCCTCATTTTATTCATGATCCATCCTTACGTCAGAACCAATTCTGGTTTGGGATTGCTTTTCGTGGATAACGCGGTGCCCGAACGAAATTTAAAGAGAAAGATGTCGGATATATTTTTAAAAATACTGGAATACTGGAAATCTCGCGATTTGGAAAATGGGGAAAGATTAAAGAAGTTCTTGACAATTTCAATAATAGGGATAAATATTAATTTTTTAATATATTAATCTTATAATATTATAAATATCGAGAAACGTAATTTAAACAACTTTATAATGAAAATTATTTGACGTATCATTTTTTAAAAATTTTATAAAAAAAAGAAAAGAAGATATAAAAATACAATTTATAATGATTTACTTCTTTATTCTTTCTTAATTTTTCACTTATCGAGAAGCACTGATAAATGTCTTTAAACATTTAAGACGACAAAAAATCATGTAAAAAGTGTAAAAAAACTCAAAGTCAGAAAAAGTAATCGAATCGAATTAAATGAAAAGAAAACAAGATTTTTGTAAAATTCTGTTTTCGCACAATTAAGGTCAATTCACGACCTGAATCGAGCTTACGAGAGAGTGACGATGACTGTCTCAACAGACCATTCCCTGTAATTTGGTTTATGCTTTAATCTCGCCGATAAGAAAATCGGCGGAAATCCCTGCCACGTGATAAATGCGATAGATGCGCGCGGTATTTTCGAAAAAATGCCACCGTCTTCCGGTTGATGGTGGTTGTCAAACGGAGAGAGAAGTTGTTTCCGTCTGGTACGACTCGCGGAATAGATAAAGGACGGGCAAAAAAGTAGATAGATAGGGTGAAAAATGAAGTCTTCTTTCGAGAGGAAATATAATGGAGGCGTGAAAACGATCGATCGGAGGGAATTTAGCGCGCCGAAAGATCGAGGTTAGACTCTCGTTTACGCTTTCAAACACATCGCTTTCATTTCCTTCGAACGATGAAATATCCATCATCAGCAGAAATTTTCTTATAACTGCTGCTTTATCGAATTAGATTGCTAATGACGGATAACTAATATTTCATTGGAATTTATTTAAAATTATAATATTATACTTTGTCAATTTTAACGATCGAATGTTTTTTTCTAGTTTAAAGGTATCTACTTTTATAACATTGTAATATTGTATCTCGTGTTTTAATATAACTAAGCAAGAAGATAAAAAAGATAATAGATAATTAAAAATAAGAAGCATTATATCGAAAAAAAATAATACATTAAAAATATTTTAAAATTTATAAACCCATAAATTTAATAAAAAGATAAGATAAAGATCGGTTAACCGAAATATAATTTCTTGAGAAGAAAAGTATTTTTTTTTTTCTTTTTTTAACATACTTTCATCAAATTTAACGAACTTTTAAGAGGTTAAGTACCAAGAAAGTGGTCAGTGGAACTCTCGATTCGAATAAACTTTCCTAAGGAGGAAGAAAAAGAAAAAAAAAAAAGATTTTGAAACGATGTCTCGAGAATTGCAGACGAATCAGCGAATATCGCGAACTTTCGTTAGACAACGTCGTCTTTTTCGGCTATTAAAGCCTGCTTTGGAGGAGACATAGCCCCGGGTGGAGTCGCTTTAACGCCAACTACGAAACTCTTCTTCGAAGGAATTAGGTATTAGTGCATCTTTAGGACGAGCATATAGTAACTCTACCGAGGAAAATAAGCATAAGCTTTCAGAGAAAGCGGTCCACCGTTTCAAGAGGATATTCTACTATCGCTGTACACATAAGTACGTATATCCATATAATATTCGAAAGGCTTAATGAACGAGTGATAAAAAGTAAAAAGTCTTAGGCTACTTATCGAACAAGAATGTTTCATTTTTCTGAACATCTCTTTAGAAACATTAAATCCAAGATATCTCTTTAGAAACATTAAATCCAACAATTAAAAGACACATACAAGATTTACATTACAGATACAATTTCTTCTTGAATTTCTATAATATAAAAAATATTTTATAATCAAAAAAAAAAATCAAATTTTGTAAATAACTTAAAGTCAGGCAAGTCTCTTATTTCTCCTGAAAAATTTGCACTTAGTGTTTCCTTCAAGAAGCTTTCAATTTATGATAGAAAAACAATGTATGTCGTTCGAAAAAAAATTGGAGAAAAGAATAGGCCGAAATGGAATTTCACAAGTAGAATCGTAAAAGTGATTGGAATTGTTGAAATTCATAGTTGTTGAATGAAAGGAATTTGCCATTTTGCCAGTGAAGAGAGATGCGGCGCGAAAATTATGATTCTATCGGGAAGATTGACGCGACGTCTGTTACGCAAACAGGGAACGGAAAAGGTGATTTTCGTTTTCCTTTCTTCTATCTTTCTCTTTTCCCCTCTTCCCATTCCCCTCCGGAAAAAAATTTGAAAGGGTGGAGAGCATGAAAGGGGTAGAAAATAAAGGGACCACAATCGTCGAAGGTACAAAGACGAGTTCTTTGAAATTCCAACGCCTGGCTTCGTTGAGAAGAAAAAAAAATAAAAAAAAGAGAGAAAAGGAAAAAAATACCATATAGACACTTGGGACGGAGAGAAAAAGAAGGAAATAGAGAATTACCTTGTATTACAGGACGTTATATTTCGGCGGAAACTTTTTTCGTTCGCCCGACTTTTTCAACAATTAACTCTTCAACTCTCTTCCTCCAGTTTAATATACCAGCGATTGTCATCGATTTTGTTATTATCTCTTTGTCTTTTAACGGGGTAAATAAGATATTTGTCACGATCGATCGTTGATATACGAAATTTAATAAGAAAGATAATAAGTAATTTATAATTTATAATAAAATAAAATAAAATAATATTTGAGAATGTGAACTTAAATGAGGAAATAAGTGAAAAATGTAGAGAACACTTCTTAAAGAGTTATCAAGGAACGCAAGTTTATGCTAATAAGATCAATTATTTTCGATATTCTTTTTTTTATAGACTTTTCGACGCTTACTAAAGTTCCTTTCACAAATCTAATTTGGATCTTCGTTAGAACTTTACACTTTGAAACTTTGAATTCCGTGCGGATCATGATCAATTAGTTGCTAGAAAAGTAAAGAGTAAAGAGTTGGCGGATAAATTATTGCTGAGTATGCAAATTTTTTGGAAACATGAATGTTTTCCTTATAGAATATTTACTATTATATTTTGCTAATTAAATAAATTAAAAACACATACATGAAATTTCTTTTCAAGTTCTAAACAAATATGAACAATAATAATGATCTTAATTTTTTAAAAAGATACCAAATTTTTTAAAAAGATTAAATCTGAAATCGAAAACAATTCGTTATTAAAATATCTCCGAATAAAAGTAAGAATAACAACATTATTATTATTATTATTATAACAATTGATAAACTTTATTACCAAAAACTCTTAGCGAATTTCACCTATTAAAATCTCCACACGACACACAATCGCTGAAACCTGAACCTAACCTCCAAAAACCCTTAAACGGAAGAACCAAGACTCGTGGCCTCGGCCTTCGACGACCCATTGCCCGCAGAAGACAATCTATCCGGAGGAATCGTGGCGTGATGATAGTGGGGATGATATTAGAGGGGTGGAAGTGGCAGGAGAGGTAAGTTGGAACGGGGCTGCGGCGTTCCTTCATGCGGCGAACGGACCGCACGAGGCTGCGCCGACGCACGATACCCCATTTCGACTACGTTTGCGCGTTGTGCACCCTTCTACGGGGTGCGTCCGTGCCGGCAACGCTGTTCATGGACGGCAGACAGTTTTCACGGCACTCGACGAACGCCGTTCCTCGTTCAGTCGTAGCGAAACAATTCCATTCGATCTATAGAATCGCGTTGATATCGGGTTCGCGATAAGATCAACCGATTGGATTCAACTGATCGTCCAATTTTCTTCGCGAAAACACGAGAATAATTTTTGATAAAAGTCATCATGAGTCGAACACGCGACCATCATTGGCAGAGGATGCTGCGAGCAGCGTGCAACAACGTGGCAAGCTTCTGAAACCAGTTTTTTAACGAGGAAACTACATTGGATCTCCCTTGGCTCTCCCCGGATCTCCCCGTCTCTCCCTGGCTCTCCCCATTTGCACGGGCACACGGAAATGATTCTTCAAGAGATTTCGCATCTTTTACAGTGTGGCTCGCGTATACCAACGAAAAATACAAGTTTGGTGAAGTAGATGATTGTTTGGGAATGGATCTCTCCAATTGAATCAACCGCTTGACGTCGCGAGATGAGTAACAGATGACAGGGTCGCGCTCGTGGATCAATGTAAACGACAAACAGGCTCTGGGCTCCTCGATCGCATCTGAGAGGAGGTGGCAAAGGGCGAAGTCGTCGCGAGGCAGACTGTTGATCGACCGTGTATCGAAGAGAACGAGAAGATCCGAATATCGCGAAAAACATAGATGAGAAACGAAAAACGAGAGATTTTTTCATATTTAGAAACGAGATGTTCTGCTCTCTGAGAAGAAAATTTTTCAAATAATTCCGAATTCTGCAAAGATTTCCGTCCAAAGACAAAGGAAGGACGGAAGAGACGGATAATAAAAGGTCCTGATTCGACTTTTCGCAAGATCGCTGACTAGTAAGGAAAACGAAGAATAATTTACGGTAACGGTTGGACTCGAGCGATTCGAGAAGCAACTGGGAAAAGTTTGTTCCGCGTCGACGAGCCGATATGCCCGGCGAAACGACTGTGGGAAGTTGAGGACTGTCCGGGCGATCGCTGCCAAGGTAAGTAGTAAGTTACGCGGTAGAAGTTCTCGAAGAAAAGTTTTTCGAACGTTTTCGAATCGATGCACCGCCGCCACACCGGCAACCACCACCACTATCATCAACCACTCCACACTAGCACGCACGAACATGTTGCCTCGTGCATCTTATCCAGACGATTTTTATCGTATTGCATCACTTTTTTTGAAAAATAAAAATTAAAAGGAAAGATAGGGTTTTAATACATGTGATTGATGTACAAAGATAAAGGCAAATTATGAATTAGATTTATTACTTATTTTTATATTTGATTTTTGGGTTTAGATAATTGAAACACTTAGAGCAAAATATGGTTTTATTTCTTTGAAGAATGAAAATTGAAAGCAAAGATAGATTTTTGATATAGTATAGAAGGTTAGTCACATGATTGAGATGGATTGCACGCTATTCTTCGATGAATGGAAAAGATATATAGATGAATTAGATTTGGTGGGATGAAGGATTATGTTTATATTTAATCCTTGGATTTGGGTAATTGGAATTTAATAATTGATTGTATAATTAATGGAATATTATCACTTTTATTATTGATTAACTATTTGAGTACAAAAGATGATATGATGTTAAATTATCCAATTTTAAAGATATAATTGTATAAATACTAAATTAAATTATACCGCACATATATTATTTCTGCATACAAATCTATAATATATTTTATCGTATTTGTATGTTTCAATTTTCATAATAATGATAAAATACAATAAAAGTATCAAAAAAATATTATTTTTGTTATAGTATAAATTTTTCTTAAATAAAAAAATTTTATAAAATTCTAAAATATGACCTATAATCAAAAATTTTAATTAATTTCCAATCAAAAAGGCTTGCCTCATTAATTTAATAATATTTTAAATTTATTAAAATATTTTATAACTTTTCGCATAATAATTAAAAGATTATTTTTTTCTATAAATCTCATTAATTAATTTAAGTTTATACTTTCAAAAAAAATTTTTATCATCAATTTAATAATCCTTTAATTATATTAAAAAATTTATTGCAAAATACATAATTAAAAGATTTTTAAAAATTCATATTGTAATAATTAAAAGATATTTTTTTATATAATTAATAAATTTTATTAATTAATCCATGTACTGCCTTCATATTTATATCTTCAAAAAAAAGCTGCATCATCAGTTAATTTAGTTAGTTAATTCTTTAAATGCTAAAAAATTCCATATCATATAAATAAAATATTTTCTTTCCAATAAATCCCAGTAATTAACTCAAATTTTTGCTTTTATTTTCAATGCCAATTTAATTTCTCGAAAGCACTTTTAAAATTATTTAACGATGATTTTTCTCACTTGTATCGCTATTAATTTAATAATCTTTTAAAACATTCTATAAAAATTAATACATATCGCGTAATCAAGAGATTTTCACTTAATAAACCACAATTGAAAATCTTGATACATTATCAAAAATAAAATATACTATGTTATTAACAAATTTTTAATAATTTCTTAATTACATTAATAAATCACTAAAAATTAAAATATATATTTTTTTTAAATAAATCCTATTAAACAACTCAAGTTTTTACTTATACTTTCACAAAACACTTTAAAAAAAATACATGTTTAATACTAATTTATACATTCATATATCATTTCTTTATTTTATTGTTCAACAATTCTCTCGAAACAAGCATTCCACAAAGTTTAAAAAAAAAATTACCAAATTTCCGATTTCAATTTTCGAAAAATTTAAATTTTCAAATCCACGATTCAATTGTGTTTCCGCAGTATCGAAGAAAGATATTACGTTCCATGATTCATAGAATATCGAGAATCAAGTGGATCGACGTTTAACTTTTCACGGTGGGAACGAGGCGAAGTAATTTCGTCCCGGTTGTCCCGTGTTAACAACTTTCGATAAATGTCCCGTCTTTGTTGGCTCGTCCGCCTCGTTTTATACCCGTCGATTCGTCAGCGAAACTCGTTTTTATCCACGAAACTGCTTTTATCGAGTCACCCTTTCCTTTGCCGAAAAATTGGTCCGACCAACGTCAGAACGATCATGTTTCTGTATTAAGATATTACAATAGTAATTTCTTATTTTCGTTATACGAACAAATATTTTATGCGAATGTTTTATCATATAAATAATATATTTCATATTATATGCAAATGTATAATATGCGTTTGCTTTCTTCTTTCGAAAATGAAATTTATTTATTAAACTAAAGTTGTTAAACTAATGACAATAATGATCGTTTTAAGATGTTATGATTATTTTGAATTTTTGAAAGTTAAAAACTTAAAAAAATCTATACAAACTGCTATTAGATTAAAACAAATTTAATTAAAACAAAATTAAATTAAATTAAATTAAATAAAATTAAATTAAAACAAAATTAACGTGTAATCGAAGAAATTAATGATTACTACGATACTATTATGATTGAGAATAGAAATATTATTTTAAACATAAAAATATGGTAATTGGAGGAATTTTAAAAATAATTAAAGTAAATTTAATATAAGAATAAATTGTTCAGAAACTGTAAAATATTATTAAAAATTTTAGTACGGCAATTTATAAAGTTAATGGATAACGAAAGTTTGCAAATTCCACGAATCGTAATAAGATAGTTCAAAAATTTTAAGGATAATAATACAATAATTCATAAACTATAGGAAATTTTGAAAATCGCGATTCGTGAACTTTGTTAATATTATTAATATTAATTATATAATGGTGATATTTATTATATAGTGGTAGCATAATTTGGAAATCTTATGTATAAAAAAAGATTATAATATTTTATAAAATTTTAAAAATAATAATATTTAATAATTTAAAGATTTAATAGATTTAATTTGAATAAAAAATTTTAGAAATAGATTTTAAATAATAATATGATTATTTAAAAATTCTATATAATTCCATATATTAATGTAATAATTTCAAAATTCTGGACATATATCCTAAAAATTCTAAACATAGAAATATAATATTTTAAAGTAAACTTTGAAAATAATAATATGATAAGTTCTAAAGATAATAACAAAATAATTATTAAATTACAAAGTTAACAACAAGGAACTGGTATTAAAATACTCTTACTTTAATCTCTTCTTCCATTACAGTATAAAACTTTGTATATATATTATAATTATCTAATTATATCATCCAACTTATAAAATAATCGGTAAAAACAATATTATTTTATAATAAAAAAAAATATATTTTAAAAATCTATCATATCGATTTCTTTTAACAATTTTGATATAAGATATAACAAATAAATTTAAAACAAATCATTAAAAACAATTAGATAGGTATCAGTAAAAAAATAAATAATTTATTGTACTATCTACATCAAATTACCAGTATTTTTATTATTTTAATATTGAAATATGTTTGACAACGATTTTTTTTTTTTTTTTTTTTTTAGTATTTCCATTCTTTAATTAAGAAAATTTCTAATAATTAAGATAATTTGAGAAATTTTTAAAGAAAGTGTATTTTTTAAGAAATATCCCCTTCTTTCTTTGCTTTAGAATTAAAATTAAATTTAAAAAAAAATATATTAAACAGAATAATATTACGAAAAATTATTACATTGAAAGCTTTCTAATTTCACTTTTTCATAATTCTAAAAACCAAACGGAAAAAAAAAATTTCAACGCGTAAAAGCTTCCTAACCTCACTTTTCATCACATCATCCCTAAAAATATTCTATCCAAACGGAAAAAAAAAAGAAAAAAGAATGACAAAGGATAAAAATTGTTACATTTAAAGCTTTCCTAATCTCGCTTCTCCCTCACATGCCTCTGGAAAATCCTTGCCAAACCAATTTTCAGCTCATCCTATCTATCAAATTCACTTTCAACTTTCATAACCCTGCGAAACATTCGTATCTCGGGGAAAGAAATATCTCGATTCTACATCGAAAAAATTCACAATTCTGTCGATTCGTCAGTGAGAATCCACTTTTCCTCGCGGTAGAAGCGCAGGCGTAGTTCGTGCATAGATAATTCATAATGACCAAGCTGGTCTATAGTTATCGTCCCGGAGTTTTCTTTCCAACGACCTTTTTTTTTTCATTCCTTCGTCTTTCTTTTTCTTCCTCTTCTTCTCCTTCTTCTTCTTCCTCTCCCCTCTCTTATTTCGCTCGCCTTCCTTCAAAGTGGAGGAGAAACTCGTAGTTCCCGGATCTTTTAACGTAATTGGTTGCTGGTTTGCGCGAGAAATTATGAGTTTTCCTCTTTGCCAGACGAATATTGTTATTATTCCTGACTTTCGCGAGTGAAACGAGATTTGCTGAGTGTACCAACCATCGCTCTTCCCAGATTCCTTGAAATAGGTTCATGACGTGGGCGGCGATACTTGTCCAAAGAGAGTAATTTTGAAAGAAGGGAAGTTTCTCCTTGATATTCCCCTCTATGTTTCGCGTGTGTTTTACATTAAGATCACGGATGAATCACGACATTCAATCGATTTGATATTTAATTCCGTTCAATCTTGCGAAATCATTTTCGCTCTCTTTCTATCGTTTAATCAATTGTTTAAATTTAAACACGGTGTTAATTTTTAGGCCAAGTATGAAATTAATATATAACATGAAATAAATATAAAAAAAATTGCAAAAAAAGACTAAATTATTAATTTCGTTAAATATGAAGGAAAGAATAGATAAAACGCAATTCGTACAATCGATGGATCAATCGAGTAATCGTTATAGCGAATAAATATCTCATGACATTTGCCAATAAGCCTAAATAAGTGGAATTTATGTGTGAAACAAATATACAAAACATATTTCTTCGAGCTCCCTTCTTTCCCTCTCTTCTTTATTACTATATTTCATCGGGTAAAAAAAAAAAATCCACCATATCGGCATACAAAGAGAAAACAAGTTATTCATCGAAGCGTGCATAAACATACGATAACACGTGGTGGAGGATTTGAAATACAAGCTGGTGACGTTGCTTTCATTAATTGAAGCCACTTTTATTCGGAACAGTCTTCAAAATAATACATCGATGTATTAAGAGGATACATCTAAATATAGGAAAGGGAATGATTGACCCAAACAAAGAAGCGGGACAGAGATGCGAAATGTGTAAGGGAAAATGGATCGTCTATTGTCAGACACGTTTCGAACAGTTATGACCTATACATACGTGTACATACTATAACTCTTTACACATGCGTTATTTCGATAACTGTTGTTTTCGATAGATTAAATGGTGAAATAGGAAAACTTTAAAAACGGGAAATAATATAAAAAAAAAAATCGAAATACTAAAGCTTTTTAAAAAGCTTGAAAAAAAAATTAAAATTTATAACAATATTTAATATATATATTATATATATAAAAAATTTACATTAATATACAAAATTTAATATATATATTATATTTATCTGGAATTTTTAAAAGATTTACAGAATTTTCTAATTAATTTTGCTCAAAATAAATTTTGGGAGGACTCAAAATAGATTCATTACAAAAAAAATTCAACGTTCACCGAATTAAATATACGTAACACCACCAAAAATATATTAAAACCACTTTGCTATATATTTTTATATATTTTTACTCTATTTTATTTCATTTTACGAGTATTCCACATTTCCAAAAAATTTAGCAAAAAATCTAAGCCAAGAAAGAATTTCACAGACATGTCAATCTCAATCTCCTCCAAAAAATCAACTTTGCAAACGAGTCACACGTCCAATTTCATAAATCACGTTTCCTCTTTCTCTCTCTCTTTCTTTTTCTTCCTTCGCATCGGTTTATCGACGAAATTTGGAACTTCTTGAAATTCTAAAATCTCCCCCAATCCTATTGCGTGCTCCCATGTCTTGCTCCACATCTCACCATCCCTTTTCCACGCATCGACTTCCATCCTCGTCGCTCAAAGCCGCAACGTTTCGAGAGACTTTTAACGCTTGCCGAGTCCTTTCCACCGCGACGAGATCGTTAAATCCTTGAAGAAGCCACTCGATCGATCGAAGAGGGAAAAACGAAGAGCAAACAAAGAGCTCGATGGGCGAGGCGTCAAGTGAAGATTGTTCCATCCGATAGTATCGTTCGTCTTATTTATTTACCCTATTCCATTAACGACGAGCTTTTCCACGAGTTTTCGACGTATCGTTCATTCGAAAAAAAAATCAATCGATTCTGAAGAATTCATGGGGGAAGAAGGGCAATCGAGAAAAAGAGGAAGAGGACAAATCGTAATTGGAAGTTTTATTACTCTTTTTACTAATATAAGCTGTGCTGTGGATTGATAATTGTTAAACTGAATATACATAATCCAAATTTTACTTACGAAAAGGAAGTAATGATTTACTGTAAATCAGCGAGATAATAATTAATATATAAATGAATTTGTACAACGAAATAAAATTAAGAACGTAATAAACGTACCTATTGATTTTATAGAAAATCGAATAACATTTAAAGATATTTGTTTTGCTTTTTGCGATAATATAAAATATGGATTTGTCGATACGCACATAACGCTGTATCTTGGAAAATGAAATTCTTTTCTAAATTAAAAAAAAGAAGCGTTTCATTAATAATTTTTTCGGGTAACCACCGTGGTAACGAATTACGAATAAAAATACCGAACTTCAGCTTGAAAATCCGTTTAAAAGAGTTAAAACAATTTATAAGAGTGAATCATTTTTCTTCTTTTTTTTTATCAAATAATAGACTTTTCCCTTTTGCCGGAATTAAAAGAAAAAAACACTTCGTATTATTAACTTTAATTCGTCTGCGAGTTGGAAAATTTCGGAACGTAACGTTCCAGCCACGATCCTAACCTCACTTTTAAAACGACGATGGTCGACGATATTTCGGCAGTGTAAAACATGGAAAGACAAAGGGAAATGCTGGAAAGGGATGGAAACGTGAGAAAAAAAAGGGATGAGGAAGAAAAAAAATAACAAGCGACCACACGACGAACAATGGCGTAACGAAGAGGCTTTACGTGATATCCGAAATGTGAAAACTGTAAGAAGATTTTTGTTCAATAGGGAAAAATGACTGGTCAGAAATTCAATATTTAGCTGTTTTTTGCTCTCATTAAAGGACGAACAACGATCAGTTGTAATTACGATCGAAATAAATAAATCATGAACATAAGTAATATGACTGATTTCGAATGAAACTTTTTTTTTTGTTTTCCTCTTTGATTCTTAAGTATTCGTCATCGATATAAATTCGTCACGATTTTCAGCAGAAAGTAATTTTTATTCGATATGATACACGAGAATTTGTACTTTCTGAATTTTAAATAGAAAAAATTATGGATCTGATTGAACGTTAAAGTTCAAAGTCCATCTGAAATTACCACCTTGATTTTTGTCATTATTATTATTATGAATTATTGGAAGTTGAATGATTTTAAAGCATATTTTTTATAAATGAACGTGTCAAGAAACGTAATAAGGAAATTAATTGTTTTAAATTAGTCGATAAATTAGTTTCTTTTGTTAAAACGAACTTTCTAAAAATTAAAGGGAAAAAAGAAGGAAGAGGGATCATAGATGCCAATCGAAACACGTTTGGCGGAAACTTTTCCACTTCCCGTGAATTTTTTCAACTCGAGTACATAAATGTCGCTAATAATGGTCCCAAAGGACCCAGAAACGGGAAGGATACTGGCGTAAGTCTACTCTTAATCCCTCTTCTTCCAAGTGGACGGAGGAAGAGGAAAAAGATAGGTAGGAATTATAGGGAAGGGAAAAGCCTATTTCCCAGAGACCCTTAGGATTACAAGCTCTCGAAAAGCATCCACCTGTTTTATTCAACCACCGAAATAAAGAAAATAAATCGAATTAAAGGAGCAAAAAGAAGAATCTTAAAAATAAAGGATGTAATTAAAAATAAACGATGTAAGAATTAAAAAAAAAACTGTGAAAATTAAATATACTGTAAACTCGTGGATCTTTTTGACAAATTAGTTTTAATTGAAATCGTTATTATATGCATTATAATGTGATCATCGTAATTAGTTCTTTATTTAATAAAAAAAAAAATTATTAGATTATATAAAAAGATTGAAGATGATTTGGGAAATTTAGTTAGAGAAAAATCACTTCAAAGTTTTCTCAAATTTCATATCTAAATTTATATAAAATAAAAAATTATGATTAATTCTCTAACAACAGAATTAATCGTATTTTCTGTTATAAATTTGTATACTTGCAAAAATTATTAAAAAATAATATTTATTAAAAAATAATAAATTTTGCTTACGCTCGTCAATTTCATTTTCTTTCTACAACATTAGATTGAAAATCCAATATCAGTATAGACTACAAGAGTTTTTAGTACTTTGTAGAACAATTTTTAATTTCGTATCAAGATCAAAATTAAATATTGGATGTTTTATTGGAAAAGCTTGTTAGAGACTCCTTTAACGTTGTCGGAATAAGTTTTTTTTGATAAAAAAAACTTGAAAATTAAAATTAAACTAAAATTTACACAAATTTAAAAAAAATATATAATTATCGAACCACGACTACAAACTACAACATCACAATTTTCGAACAAAAAAATATTCTCCGATAATTATTCTTCGATTTAAAATAATTAAAATAAAAAATAACCTTAATTAAAATAAAACAATCCTTATATAAAATAAATTCAAGGAGAAAATCAAACGGTTAATCGGTGCAGAAATTATTTCGAGGCGTTAACACGAGTCGCACTGTTTCGATTCGAACGAAATGAGGAAAGTTATACGACCCAAGGAGATGGTAGGGATTGGATGGTGGTGGAGAGTCGATCGAAAGACAGAAAACACCGTTCGAAAATATTTTCTCGACGGCGTTATCGAATTTCCACCATTATTTCCGTACGAATGGAGCCCACCCTGTGAAAAGCGTGTGGTCGAAGACGAGGAAGTTAGAAGACGGCTAGAGAATCTAGCCGTGAACGTTAAGACCGAGTTTAAAGGCGGTTACCTGTATGTATCGCGGGTGGAAATCCTATCGTATCTGAGACCAAAAACTTTCAGCCGTTGTCGCGTTCGCCCTCGTGTTCCTTTTTAATTTATTTATACGGGGTGCCTCTGTAAATTTCTCTCGTAAAAAGATTCCTCGACGTGTTTTATGGCCGAGAATAAAACGATTTTTGTTTTATGGCTATAGAAATATATACGTTTATCCGTGTATCTTTTAGAAAAGAAATAGGAGAGGGAGGGGGAAATAGAAGTAAGGAGACGAAAGGAAGGATTCTTGCCTTTGCCCTTGTACTTTTGATCAAAGCGTTGATTTTATATAATATTTTTCTTCTTTTTCTTTTTTTTTTTTTTACTCTATATTTTTCCACACACATATATTTCATATATTTCAATCTTAAAATTCAAAATTCTATCTCCCTTTCAAATAAATCGTGACTTACACCTATACAATTAAACTGTTAAATTATACTTCGATATATTATTATAATCGTTAATAGTTTCATTGAAAAATTCAATCAACAATCTTTGAACACCTTTGTTTTCGCGAGACAAAAGCTCGAATAAAAATCAAAGGGTTAATTAAATTTAACCCTAGCGATTAACTAGCCTCACTCCGTATCACAACACGCCTCCGATCATTCTCTTCTCTTAAACAATAGAGCATTCAAAGGTATTCTGAGTAAGTAACAGTGAATTATGATTATTAGAGAGATCGTAATTCAATCAGCCGCGAGAATTCGTGTAAATAAATCGGTTTTTGTCAAGGTGTAAACGCGTTGATATTTATAGTTATCGTTCAAAGAAGGAACGAGAGGAAGAAAGGGAGGATAAGAGATAAGAGGAAGAGAAAGGGGGACGAGAAGGAAGGCAGAAGCAACCTTTTTATCCTCGAAAGGGGTGGTGGGAAGAGGTTCTCGTTCGCAAATGAGGCACGAGCGTGGAGATAAGGGTGGAAAAGCCGCGGGCCACCGAGGGTCGAAGCGTACCACCGCGAATAAAGGGCGATCAAACGCGATAAAAACTCGCCTCGAGAACCGATAAGCCCTAATTGAATGTTCCCCTCTCTGATTTTTAGCCTTAGCAGAAAACGTGTCCGAAACGATAAAACCCTCCTCCCCCGTTTGCATCGATACAACAGGATCCCCAACTCAATTCTTTCTCGTAGTAGAAATTCAGTTTCGAAAGTGGAAGATGAAGAATGATCGTGAACGTTGGAATGAAAGATTTGCTAATGTGAGTTGATGTTGATCTGGATCTCTATTTTATCTAATCAAGTATGCAAGAAGCAGTTGATAATTTTACGAGAGTTTTATTATTATACAGATTATTTCCCCTCCTATTTTGAATTTTCGCCATTCGAAAGTTTATTTTTAATATCGACGTATTACGATTGCTTTGATTCTGTATAACTATAAAATTAGAATAAAGTTAGAAGCTATTCCATCTGGGAATATTTTAGTAGATGACAAATTCTTTGGCCAGATTTCAAATTCCTTTATAACACGATATATTTTTCTCCTATTTCGTATTGGAATTTTTCAATTTTAAACATCGCGCATTTTTGGAAAGATTGAGGATTATTGTTTTAAATCAAATAAGCGAAATATCATGTGTATCGCACAATAACTTTTAATTGCTAGAAATTCTTTTTGGAATATTTTTTTTTATCATTCTTAGAATATTAATCTTCAATTGTTTATCGTAAAAAAATATAAAGAATATTTAATGAATTTTATGGTAAATTCGTCTTCAAAGCCATATTACAAGAAGATTGTTTCGAAATAATCTGCTTGACAAAGTTTACGCTTTACATCCTTAAATTGGATGATATTCGTGTCGCGATGATGGAATTGTAAAACTTTGTCATGTGTATGTAAAATTGTGGAACTAGTTGTGCATTATGAAAAAAAAATTTTTTCCTTATCGCCTCTTTTGCATTCAACTTGTTGAAAAAAGTTTCACCAAATAATATAAGTTTTAAAATTGAATCAGTCAAAACTGCTTTAATCCTGCTATAATATTTGAATACGATACTCCACAAACTTGTTAAAATATGGAAAAGAACTTTTTAAAAATATTCAATAAAGTTATTTTTTAAATTTTTACATATCGATTTCCAATTCTCACACAATTCTTTTAAACCAAAACAAAAAAAAAGAAGAGATCGAATATTTTTATAAAAATATGGACAACAATTAGAAAATTACGACAGTGTTTTTGCAATCTTTTTTACAATATGTAATATAATATAAAATTTTAAATAATTCAAAAATCTGATAACTGTAATCACTATACATTACGTAAATTAATAAAATTACACGTACCTGAAAATAATTTCTGCCCGTGAATTTCTATTGAGAAATTTCAATTGGTTCAAGCTGATACTATTATTTCCATTAAAAATTTATTACAATATTGGACTGAGCCCCATAAGTTGAGAAACACTGGATTATGGGATAATCCGAGAACATGAATAGATGACGGCCACTAACGTCACACCGTTCCTTGGAAACGCGAAGAATCAGGGCACGAGTCGAGAAAAGAGGGATGCAGAGACTCGAGCGAGACACGTATCCGTTAAATTAAAGAGTAACGCTCATTAATATAGCGACGAATCGTGAAAAATTACGGGATATTAGACTCTTTTAGTAATTAAGAAACTATCTTCGATCACTATTAATACAATTGAGCAAAGAATCGAAGGAAACGATTTAAATCAACGACGTAAATCAACATTTCACAAAACAATTTTTTTAAATCTTCATTTGACTTTGTGAAAGAAGAAATTGATGAAAAAAAGGAAGTCGACTATTAAAAAATATGATCAAAAAAATAAATCAAAATGAAACAATTTAAACCGTTTTGTGTCGTTAAAAGAAAACGAGAAAAGACTTTTTAATAATATCTTTTAAATTAAATAGGATTGAATTGGAACAAAAAGAAATCGTTTCGAAGAATTGAGTAAAATCGGGTGATAAAACGATAAAGAAAAAACGTCGGAAGGAAGAGTGCAACGGAATTTCGTCCGACTTGACTTTTTCCCTCGACTTCCGCCCTGTCTTCCTCACTCGAAACAGTCGATAAGAAAATAGAATTTCTCGGTGAGAATTGATTAAATCGAGTATTTCGCGCGATATCGTTTCCAAATAATTGCAATTATTATTATTAACACATTGAATTTTTATCAAGGCAATTTTCGATCGAAAATATAATCAATATATAAAAAGTTTATTCGATCCTTTTATTTTTATGGTAATCATAATTTATTTGTAAAAAAATTTTCTCACGCTTTTTACAATAATTAAAGTTTGTAAAAATTATCTATTTATCAAATTTATAGATAAATATTGTAATAATTTAAAGAATTTAAGAATTAAATAATTATGATTAATGTGCTTAATTAAATTTCTATTAAATTTGTTTTATTTTTTTAAAGAGATATTACTTTTTTTCAAGAATATTAATTTTTTATAAATTTTTTTATTGGTTTATGTGAATTTATTGTAAAAATGTAAATATATATATATATGCTAGTTGGATTAATTTGCAAATAAATAGGTCGAATCGATAATTACAATATTTTTTATCGAGAAATGATGTTTTATTATATTTTTTTTAATATTTTATATTATTTTGATATTTTTCATACCATGATTTAAAAAATAAAATGTATGTATATTTGTTGTTACAATTAAATATTTTAATATTAACTATGATTTAGGTGAAACACAATTTATCAAGTTAAAGTAAAACTGATAAATCACAAAAAAAAACAGAAAAATTCTCATTGACATTAAACTGAAAACCTCTGATTAAAATTTCTGTATCAAAATTTCTAACTAATAAAACTTTCTAAAAATTCTTAAAACATAATAAAATAAAAATTGTGAAATTCAAGATATTAAATTGAGTAATTAATTATATTAAAAATTAAATATTGTATTTTTATGATTATCCATTCGTATAAGTATAAAAATTGAAAATTTTATCCAATGTATTATTTCAATATTCAGTTTAATCAAAGTCAACAACAAGAATGTTGCAAAAATTTGGAAAAAAACATATTGGAAAAAAAGTTTTTATCAGGAATCATAATGCACAGCGTATAATTGATACTAAAAGAGCAGATTAAGTACATTCATCTCGAGATAAGGTAACTGTTATTCGTCTAGCAGAGATTTAGTCGACATGACAACCAGATAGTTAGACGAGCTCGTTATCTCGTTCTAGCAGACGCATTTAATTCGAAACACTTGAATTTTTCTCATGAACATAGAGGTTCACTCCACTACTAATGGAACCAGATTTGATTGAAAGAAATGTATTAGCTCAAAATGAAATGTATAAATACATGCACGTGATTGAGATCTTATTTAATACATGATTTAATTTGAAAGTTTAAAATAATTTAAAAAAAAAATAAAATAAAATAAAAAATCGAAATGAATAAATTTTGAGAATTATAGATCTTGTAAAAATTTATCTTATAAAATTTAATCTAATAAAATTATAAAAATTCTATATACACAAATTCCACATCAAAAATCTAATTTTAGTTTTAGTTTTAAAAATTCAAAATTTTCTTGTAAAAACATTCTCATATAAAAATTCAAAATCCCTAAAAATCATTCTCTTTAAAAATCTTCTAAGAGAAAAATCCCATATATTTTAAAGATACGAAATCTCATATTTCTTATTACAATTATAATGTATATCAAACTAAATCCACGATCCAATACCATTACACTAATCTTAGTTTATACTTCATTAATCCTAATTTACATACATCCCGAGCAATCTATCCAAATTCCAGAAGCACGATCCACGTGAGTCGCCAATCTGAAGAAAACAGAGACGAAGACGTTTTCAAGTCAGGCTTGATTAAAAGAGTCTCCATAAATCTCCTGACCAGCAACCGGAACCGTAAAGAGTCCTTTAAACGACTTATTGGATCTCGACCTATTTCCTTAAAGGTTTCCATGATTTTCCATCTCGTCCAGTCGATTCCCTTTCTTCTATTATACGTTCGAAAATCTTCCTCTCACTCTTTCACAGACCATGGATATATCGAATCTGGACATCCCTCTAATTGACAATCCGGTCCAATAAGGATAGACGAAAAATTGTCAACCTTCTTTCAAGGATCATATTATTTTTTTCAATCTTTTGGTTAACGCGACACATCTCTTTTCTTTCCCTTTCTATACCCTTCTTCTTAGAAAGAATTCGTCCTCCCTCAACGGAAATTCGGTCCAACATCTCTTTGTGTCCCTCTCTCTGCCTCAGAGGCTGCAGACTCCCACGCCTCTAGCTGCTCGGGCTATCGATTGCGAGCTGCCAGGGCCACCAAGACCCCTGGCTTGGCTTCGTTGTGCTAACTCGTTACGCGGTGTTACCGCGTGTCCCGATTATACTCTGCCAGAACCGGAACAGACGGTGTGTCCATAGTATCGTGCAATGCTATATATGCGAAGGATATATCAATATTGTACTTCAATTGTTTGTTTCTTGGTTTCTTAATATCTTTTATGAGGATAGTTTCATGATATTTTCTCTCTAGATATTTTCTTTTTGATTTCCATAGAATTTCCATTATCAATATCAATAAGAATAAATAGAATTCCTATTTTTCATATTCATTAGTTATTATTAGATATATTATTGATGATTACCTGTGAATTAACAATATTTCATTAAATATTCAATATGTTCAGAATATCGTTAAAATACTAATAATGGAAATAGTAAAAAGATAAAGAAAAAAGTAAAAAAAATCGCTATTCATTGCAGATGAAATATAATTGATTCGTTTAATTTCTTTCCTATAAACTCATTTCTTCTTCTATAATCATTCCACTATAATCATTAATTTTTTCTTTATATTCTTGATATCTATTTTCATAATGTCTTCACAGCATCTACGGTTCATTTTGTAGCTATTTTTTCAAGCCAGCTTTCTGTCTTCCGTCAGATGATTCGTTATCTTTATTTTCACATTAATTCACACATAAATGTTATTATGGTGTAAATGAAAAGAAACAACAAATATTCTTCTAAATTTAAAAAATCTTCAATCTTTGAATCTTTGCGATGTAGAATTCATGTTAATTCTAAATTAAAATCAAAATTAAAGGAAAGAAATTTCCTGATATAGATTATATCTAATATTACTGATGGTTAAATTATAAATTGCTTCTGAATTTGAGAGCTTGTATAATTGAATTTATAATATAAATATAATTATTATATCATATTATAGAAATTTCTTTTATAATAATATGGAAATAAATTTTTTACTTTTATATTATCTTCATATCATTTCATATAGGATATTTAAATAAGATTTAGCATTTTTTATAAGAAAAAATAAAATAGATTTTAGATCTTTTGGCCTATTAGTTTGTTGAATATTTTATCTTGACAATAAATATAAAAAATAAATGGAGAGCTAAATATTTTTTTAAAGTTTTTTTAATAATTTTCCTTTGCTAGTCAATTCGTTTTTATCTCGATCGTTTTCTCTTGTTATATATGTATCAATATCTCTATATTGTAATGTATAATTCTGATAAAATAAATTGATATATGAAACATTGAGAACTCGAGTTTGAATTGTATAATCGAAGAAAGAGTTGGTGGATAAACGAAATTTCTCAATGCATTCTCGAGTCCGCGAACTTTTGAAAGTGCTCTCGAAATTGGCGAATTTCGAGATGAATTCCATGTTATAACGGGATTTCAAACGAAATTGCGAGGAAAATCCGACTATGCTTCTAGAGTATTCTCGTGCGAACTTCGAGTATTTCGGTATTTGAATTTACTAGTGGCTGTTCGAATATGTGTTAAGAAAATTTTTTGAAGTTTGAATATGATTATTTAATTGATTATATATGTAACACTGTAATTATTCTAATCAATTTTATCTAGTAATAATAAATAAGAAAGCTTTAAATAATATATATATGAAATATAATATCTGTAAATTAAGTAAATAAGATAAATATATTTAATTCTAATAATCTAAATCCGTTTTTTAGATAGAATTTGTATAACTTGTAACTTGTATTTTTAGGTTAGGATTCCTTATTTGATTGCGATAACAAAAATCTTACTTTATAATTAATTAATAATCAAATAATATATTTTATAAATCTTTTTATTTGTAACTTTTTTTTTTCTTAACCTAACATGAAAACCTAAATTTTATTTGATATAATTACAATATTTACTACCATATTAATTAATCATGGTTTGAGATTATATCTGACCAATTTTGAAAGGAGATAGAGAATGTATAACGTATATGAATACATGTATGTGTAATACAGTATCTTTAGTACTATATGCAGAGAATTATATTTAATCCAACATAAATCTTCTTATTGAACATTCGATCTCTGACGCTCCCATAACCTCTATAGTCGCTCGATCACCTCACGAGGGAACTATTGCTTAGATGCGATTCACTTGGATTATCTTGGGCGTGTTAATTAGTTACGCGGGTTAGTACTGCGTCGATTGTAACACTGGGCTTGCAACATCAATTCCAATTAAACTACCTAACCACAAGGGAATGCGATTCCTTCACATTTACCACCTAACAACAGATCCTTAGATCATATTTCGATCGCTTTGTTCCATCTCGAACGCTCTCGCACATTATGATAAATCGTAACGCCATCTGTAATAACTTTTTGAAATTCGAATCGATTTTTATCTGAATCGAAAAAAAAAACGAGATATCGATTTCTTTTATTAAATGACATCAAAATATAAATGTTAGATATTTGTAGTTTTTATAATTATCAATTTATTAATTTTTAATAATTAATTTTTTTATTTTTTAAGAAATACAAATTTATTAAAATTTTATATTGATGATCCGTAATGATCACAGTATTTAAATATATAATATAAATAAGATGCATGAAAAAAAAATAAACATGAAGTAATTGTTGCTAATAAAAATTCTGTATTTTATTATAACTCTTCGATTAATTTCATTATATATTTATTCTAAAATTTACAGGAATATAAAATTTATTGATTAAAACTTATTAATAATAAAACAAAAAAAGGAAAAATCAATTTCTTTATCGATCAAATTTTTCTGAAATAGATAGATACTCCATTCGGTCGGTTGATTTTTCTATGTCTCCTTTTTATTGTTCGTTTAGCTGAATTCGTCTCGAATCAACGAACATATTGAATCATAAATTCTCGTTCTGCGAAATATATAGAGCCTTTCATAACTCGATCAAGTAACATTATATTAAACAATATTTTTAATAGCTCGAATTTAATAGCTCGTTACATAGTGATCAAATAAAATATTAGTTTTAAACTAATCTATAATTTAATGTATTCCCAGCAATTATTTGATTTTAATTTCATTAAAATAATTCAGAATAAATTTAATTCACTTCAATATATTTTTTAATATCCTTGACCGATTTCTTTTATCTTAATTTCCAAAATTTTGAAAAACTTCTTTTTTTTTTATTGATTCTTAAATGATTATTTATTTCTATGATTGACCAATGATTCTGAAGTTACTTGTACCATGACTTTCGCGAAAATATAGTCAATGATGACGACGACGATGACGAGGCGGAGGATATTTGTGTGCATCGACGTCGTCCGTAGGATGGTCGCGAAAGGAGGGATGCCACGACGACCCACATTCCGTCGAATTTAATTTCATGCCTTATCTCTAACCACGGTACAATGCTTCAACTGGAGCGGCTGCGAATCCTTCTATCTTTCGCTTGTATACTTCACATACAACGCTGCACGACACTGGAGTACAACAGTTCACAGTTGTGCTTCGTTCGTGGCCGCAATTTCTGTCCGTACTTTTCTCACCGAATATTCACCACGTTGTTTCTCGTTTCAATTCATTCTTTCCTTTTTTTTTAAATAATCGATCAATTGATAATATAGATAGTATATTTTATTTTTATTTACTACAGTTGAAAACTTTGAAAACAATAAGAAATTTCAAATAAAATTATTGAAAATCGTATTAATTTTATTAGAATCAGTAGAATCTTGCTGAATAATAAAATATATTTATTCTAAAACAAAACTGAAATATTAAATTAAATAAATAAATTCTTAGTTTATCAAGTGATAAAATCTTTAATTGGAGAAAATTATAAATATAATTTTGAATAATTTAAATAAAAAGATATAAAGGAATTCATTATTAAAAATATTGAAACATATTAATGTATATACATAGTATTAGATTTTTTTAATCTTAGTTATTAATCAATTAAATTTAATATCAATATTTATTAATTTAAAAAATCTAATAGATATCAAAACAAATAATATCTTTTCTGTTATTTTAAATCTTGAAATTTAAGAATGAGAATATATTGTTTGCTATAATTTTTTTTCTTTTTTTTTTTTTTTTTTTTGATATAAAGTATTTTTCAATTTTCAATATCAAGTATTTTAAAATACCAAAATTTTAATTTAAAAAAATATAATTTATATATAATTTAAGATGTCAAAATTTTAATAAAAGAAAAATATAAAATATAAAAAGAACTGTATTCATACTTATACATATTTTTTTTTTTTTCTAAATTTTTTCTTATTCTCTAAATATTAAGTATTTTTAATATTTTCTTATAATAGTTTTTCACAGAAAAAAATTGTAAGTAAATCATACGATTATATTAAAATGTTTAATATTAGCAGAAATTAATATTAGAAAAATTGTGAAAAATAATCCTTTCATAGGCCTTCGTGGCTTTCTTATATATCCGTAAACAAAGGGTGACACTTATTTACACATGCGGGACCTCATTCACCCTTAGCAACCCCCTCTTATTTACATTTTTCCGTATTAATTAACACGCGATCACTGAAATATAACTTTTATTTCATTTATCTAGAAATATAAATAACAAAACACTATTCTCTTTTTAATAATTCATAAAAACTTATTTCTACAATAAATTTTTAAAATATTTATTATTTCAATTAAAAAAAAAAAAGAACCTCACATTGTATTATTCATAAATTAATATAGAATTAATATAGTTTTTGTTATAATGTTAATAATTAAATGGAATAAAAAATCAATATTGATTTTGAAAAAAAAATTGTTTAAATTTGATTAAAAATTTGATTTAAATTTTTAAATTTTAATAAAATTTCAAGTTTTTAAAAAAAAATAAATTGATGAATGTAAATATTGTTTTGATATAATTAATATAATTGAAGCTTGATTATATATAGAAAATGATAACTAAAAACTGATTGATGAAAGTTTGATTGCTTCTAAACTTTGTTGAACATTGATTAAGAAGTACCCAGAAATTCTATTTGCAGGAAGTTTAATTATTTAAAGAGATGCTAACTGATAGTGTCAAGTCTTATGCAATTTCAAATTGTCAATTTAATAATTTTATTTATATAATACTCTTATTGAAATATAAAACTTTATTTGAGTTCAAATGTTCTTCTATTTAAAAAAATGATTGATTAAATTCCTTTAAGAATTATAAATATAATTCTTAAAGGAATTTAATCAATCATTGCAAAAATTGAAAAATTAAAAAAAAAAAAAATAAAGTAATAAAAAAACCCATTTACAAATATATATTTCAAAAATAACACAAAAAATTCAAATGATTTTGATTTTTGAAGAACACAGTTTATAAAAATCTTTTTTTTTGTATAATATAAAGTATTTTTTTAATTCGTATATCATGTTTTAAATTATACAATCCATTTTGAATGATTGTCTATTTTAATTGAATCAAACAAATAATTAGAAATTTGATATTGCACGATTTAATATTTCCAATAATGGAAATACACATATATGCAAGATTCCAACTTTCTATGTAAACATATCATATGCAAACATACATATATAACTTCGTTAACGAATCCATATCTAATATATCAAATATATCAAAGAAATATATTTTCAAGAAATAATGAATAGTATCTCTTCTTTTAATTAATAAAAAAAATACAAGTGAGATACATATATATATATATATATATATATATATACTACAAAATATATATATACAATACAAAATCCTAAAGAAGATACATATGAACATGTTGAATTATTTTCCATATAAAATATTGTTTCGATAATCCTGCAAATGATGCCTGAAAAGATCATACGCGTTGAATGGTAATAAATTGCACACTTGAAATTGACAAGGACAAAACCACGTTCATTTATACCTGACCTCAGGGCAACACAGGTATGCGACAAGATTTAATGAGATTAGGGGTAATTTCTGCAATAGGTTTGCCAGCGCACCAAATGGACGAGGCTCGAGGGAGGATAGTGGAACGATAGGAGGCGACCGGTTGCGGCTGCAGCTGCGGCGTCGGTCGCTGCACCTGCAGCTGCAGCTGCGGCGACGACGAGGCTGCCGGTAGCGGCGTGTAGACGGTGGTTGAAACGATGCAGAGCACCGGCGACTACTATCAGAGGGCGCCGAGATGCTGTCCAGGAAGGAACGCGAACGCGAATACGGACGCGTTGAGAATCAGCGCTTCCGTGAGGGGAGCGGAATTACTGTGTTGCTGCTGCAGTTGCAGCACGGCAACATCTACCAAGACGCCAGGATTGTTGGCCAGCTTAGGAGTCTGCGTGCTTGTGCTGGGGTACACACTGCTTGGTGCATTCGCTTTTATGGCGCTGGAAGGTGGTCTGAAATCGGTGAGTATTAATTTCTTTAATAACTTTGATTTTATTTATTTCATATATACGCGTATATTTAAAATATGAAATAACTTGTTAATGAAATATAGAAAGAGATATAAAATATTTTTTTTCTTCTCTTAATTTTTTGAAATTGTCCTATGCACAATGTTGTTCTATGCACAAATTATGAAATTTTATGCACAAGTTATGAAATTAATTCTGTAATCATTAATTGATTCTGAATTTTTTTTAAATAAATTATATATACAAATAAAATAAATATTTTCGCTTTTGTATTGACAGGATTCAGCGAACGATCTGCTCGTTTCCACGGGTTCAAAATCTGAGGGAGGATCGTACGCGGTACCTAGTCTTGAAGATGATACCGCTATGGAACTGAGAGCACGTACCGTTGAAAGACTCTGGAGTATCACAGAGGATCTGAATGTATTGTACAAGGAAAACTGGACAAGGCTAGCAGCGAGAGAAGTGTTTGAATTCCAAGAAAATCTGGCACGAGGTCTTAGGAGAACTTCTTCGCAGTATGAACCATCATCTCGATCTAGGGAACATTCCATGGATAGGAGATCACATCGAAGATGGACTTTCAGTGGTAGTTTGCTGTACTCCCTGACTCTGATCACCACCATAGGTAAGGACACTTAACATTTTTGGTAAAAATATAAGTATTTTTTATGTACAATTTTTAGAACGATATAAAAAATATATAAAAGTTTTATATATATGTATAACATTCATATTATTATACATCATATAAGTTAAAAATAAATAAGATAGAAATTAACTTGTATGACTTGTCATATTTTCAACAATAAGTAAACTTTTAAATAAAAATTCTATATATAAAAGAATAAGGTAAAACCAACTCCAATTTACAATTCATTTACAATCAAAATACATCCATTACATTTCCAATAAATGTTTCACATTCAACCAGTCTTCGCTTGTTCTCTTAATAGCGGCCGATTGTGATACGATTTGGTCGATTGACGTTTCAGGATACGGTAGCGTGGCGCCTCGCACAGTCTGGGGTCGTTTGATCACAATAGTGTACGCTTTAGCCGGGATTCCCTTAATGCTAGTCTATTTAAGCACGGTTGGTGATGTCCTCTCAAGGAGCTTCCGCCGTTTGTATGGCCGACTGTGTAGACCAAGAAATTGCAGCAGAAAGCAACAACCACCTCCACCGCCGCCTCCTGTAGGCGGAATTATGAGCAAAACTTACAGATACGATAACCATGTCGACTCAAAATCTGGAAATTACTATTCGGCTAGTAGAGAGAGCTCCTGCGATGATTTAGGAACTAGAGGCACCAGTAGTGCCATCTTATTGGATTGTGGAAGCGAGGGATTGCTTCATGCTACTACTAGCTCTACTGCTGCACTTCAGGTATAACGTATTTTATTCTGAAAACATGATTTTACATTTAAAAAGTGATTAATATTAGAAAATTTGATTGATCAATTAATGAGAATAAGAACAATGAGATGCATCATTGCAATAGAATTGTGGATAATCATTCTGGATTAAAAACAAACAAAATAATAAATTAGAAAAATTATAAACGTGCTTACAAACTACAATTAATATATAACTTAATAAATAATCTAAGCATATATACCATACTTATATTAAAAAAATATAAAATATATAAAAACACAATATCATAATATATTATATAATTGTATATAATATCATAACAAATATTTCAATCTTTATCAGGATATGTCGTCGGGAAACAGTAAACGTCATTTTCATCCATGCTCACTGTCCCTATCGACGAACTCGTCACCAGGCTACGTGGTGGAAACGAATCCCGTGAGGATACCGATTAGTCTTTGCTTGGTGATTATGCTGATCTACATATGTGGTGGCGCGCTAATGTTTAACCGTCTGGAAGGTTGGAGCCTTTTGGAAGGCGGCTACTTCTGCTTCACCAGCCTCGGAACCATTGGTTTCGGTGACTTAATGCCCGTTGGACGAAACGCCGCGTCCGCTACTCTGGAGGAGCTCAGCTTGTGCGCCTGCTCACTCTACATACTCGCTGGGATGGGCCTGATCGCCATGTGCTTCAACCTCGTCCAGGAGGAGGTGGTACGCGTGGTCAGGGTCTTCGGTAGAACCTGCGGCATGTCGTCGGGGGTGGTGGTCGGACCTATCGGTGGTACAGGTATCCCTGATGCAGGCATTCGACGGGGAACCGCTAATTTGTTCCGGATGAGAAGTTATTTTATTCAGCTATGCTTTAGATTCTAATTTGAACGCTTTGAGTCTGATGATGATATATATTATATATAAATAAATATGATAATAAATAGATAATATGATAAAATGTTTAAAAACTAACAGTATTTCTATGACAATATTGATATTATTGTATACTTATATTCTTAAAAATAGGAATGCAATTATTGACAAGCTGTTGGTTAAATTAGATTTAGATTTATCAAATTTTTTGATATAATAAAATTAAAAAAAAAAATTTAGAATTTATATTAGTTGGAATTTTAAGTCTAATTAAATCCTGTTAGTTTTAATCTATTCATAAATATTGATTTAAGCATGATATCTCGCAACTATATATTTTTCAAACATTTGGAAATATAAAATCAAAAATATTTATTTTTTTTTAAAATTAATTTAATTTAATGAAAACAAACTAATTTAATTTAATGAAATATTAATGCGTTTGTAACCTTAAATTCTATATATTTCTTAATATATCAAAGGAATTATATAATAATATAAATAATTATTTATTTTTAACCTTATTTAATTATCAAAGCTTTAGCTTTTTCTTTCAAAAGCAAGACGTCATTTCCAATTCAGGCTCAAAGTGTTAAAGGAATCACGAAACGAATATCAAACTCGCATTCGCTTGCACGTAGAGCGGTTCTGATCCACTCGCGTCGGGGATTTCGATTGGGCATCTTGACCACTCTGCATAACCCCTTCATTAAAAATGCAAAAAAAAAACCATTTTAATCAAATCAAAAAGTAAAATTTTTTAATTCATCTTTCAAAAAACTATAAACCCTTAATATATTTAACAGGTACCAGTCCTGGGCTCAAGGCCGACTTGGATGACGGAGGAGGTACCAGTGACTCGCGATTGTCCGAACAAGAAGAAGAAGCGATCGCCATGTCCATGGTGCCAACATCCTGACAGCATCAGGCTAGGAGTCCCGCGGACGGGAAGCTCCTGGCCCACACGTCCAACACTGCCATAAAACCATCACCAGGTCATCATTCTCTGCCACGAAAGAAAACATCCGAATCCAGAAATTCTTCGACTCAACAGTTTCAACGTGCCCAATCTTTAAGACGCAGCTGTTTGTCTCCAACACAATATCATCATCACCATCAACATCGTCAACAAGAAAGTTCCTTACACTTCGAGTACTTTGTGCCTAGAAGCGTGAGTGAGTTCAATCTGGCAGCAGCGGCGGTTACGGACATGGCTGTGCCACCACCGCCACCTACTTCAGTTTTACGACCATCCTCAGCTGTCACGCCACCGGTACCTTCGGCATCTAATTCCGCATCGACGAACCAGTCTAGATTATTGGAATGTACAGGAACGGCGACAAGAAGCCGCGAGAAGATGGTCACGTTTGAGGATGAGGGCGTGAGTTGTGCCACCTCTACGCCCACAAGGAAAAATGTTTCCGGTTTGGAGAATGTTTTCATGTGACGCTGCAATCACGGATGATTTTGTGAAAGAAAATTTGAATTTAAGTGGATGAAAGAATATTGGTGGAATGTTCTGTGTTTTGGCTATATCGAAAAAACGATAAATAAAATTTTAACGTAAAAAATTCAATGGAATTATTTTGGAGATTAGTTGTTTAATGAATGAATGTTGATTAACAATCGAAAAAAAAAATAAATCGAACAAGAAAAATTATGTAGCAATATATTTCTTCTATGCGACCAAAGAAATGCAATTAAATCAGATCACTCATAAATTAATATAATTAGTACTTTTTCATTATATTATGAAAAAAAAAGATGATTTGTGACGGGTCTCTGAAAAAAACCTTGTAAAGTATGAGTGAAATGTTTGTGTATACATTTTCAGATTAAATAATAAGACACGAACTTCAAACAAATGAAATGTGTCTAAAACAAAAATTCATAAGGAATTTTTAGAGAATGGTTCGCCATAATGAAAGACATTAGATTTCTACCATTTACATTATAACTACTGTTACTATAATAATATTTAATATTCTTATCGCTGCTGATATTCTTCTTACCATTATCATTGCTAAGTGACTTGAAACGGACGGATTTTTTCGCGAGAATTGTGTAAATTATTGAAATGTATTAAAATACATCACCTCCTTTTCCTAAAAACATACTTATTTTAATAATGAGTGAGACAATCGAAAGTAAATAATTATTCATAAAAAAAACAAATTTAATACATTTTAATTACTTATTTTAATTTTTTTATAAATTTATTTTAATAAATATTTATTATATATTTAGTATTTATTTTTTCTTCATATAAAAAAAAAATAAATATTTTAGGAGAAAGAGGTAATGTAAAAAACGAAAGAAAGATGCAGCCTTAAAAAAACACCTGATAGGTGATTCAATTAATATTGTTATAAAAAGACAGATAAATATAAAATATAAAAGAAAGACGTGCACGATCACAAAACAATCTGTTCTAGTATAACTTTTAAGGAGAGTCATTTAATCGAATGTCGAACATTAATTTTAATACAAGTTCAATAAACAAGTTTACGAATAAAGCAACCATATAAGTGAATGGTAATAGTGAAATTTATCGTGCAAAATGAAAAAACGATATGTTTCAGATGGCATGTAATAAACCAAGTCCAATCTTTTCGCGCAAACCAATAGACTGGCAAGAAAAATATCACTTAATCTCCAATCTGGATTGAGGCTCAACGATATTCAGATATGTTATTTGTACACGAATTTCTTTCTTGACATTCATTGGATTTTCATTAAAGAGAGAATTAAAAATATCAAAAAATCACAACTTTACTTAGTTTTTTTTTTTTTTAGCTTTGAATCCTTGAACTAACATAATGCAGATTATTTAACATCATAAAATGTCATTAAGTAAATAATATTTTTTCGGTACCTAATTCTATTTATCTAAATATTTTCTTATTCTTTTACTTTCTTTTTTCATAATAAAAAAATAATAAAAAAACTAAATGATTCAAAATTACATTGAAAAATGAAAACTAAAGTTTTTTTTTTTATAAAACAATAGAATTTTTAAATCAAAAATATCATGTTCGTAATAAATTATTTTTTTATAATTTTAACTCTTTCTTGTATCTCATTTTCTATTAATATCGCATTATTTGTCGTATTATTTATTAAGTTTAATATAGTATCAATTTGAAAATAATATTTTAAAATATAAGCAATATAAAAGTTACAATAGATTACTTATCAATGAAGCTTATAATTTTTCCTGCAATGTTTATCTGTCACTTTTCTTCGTCGTCCTCACAATAATCCCATTCCTCTTCTTGCAAATTTGACCTAAGCATCGATGGTGCTGCGCTCTCTTCTGGTTTCGAATCGTTATTACCAGCAACACAAGTTACGTTACATATATATCCTAGAGAAAAAATTTAAAAATTATTTATAAAAAATAATATTAAAGTATTTAATATGCTTTCAAATAAATTTTTTCACATGGAAGAAGAACCTCTAATCTTATCCATTAAACCTTCGCCTTTTTTTACTTCTTCTTCTTCGTCAGATTTTTGCATTATATTTTGATAAAAAGTAAAGCCAATGTCCATTGCGTGATTAACTATAAATTGAAGAGTACAAAGGACCATAATAAGTAATATTGGTAAGCATAAAGTAGTTTCTACATCGTCCAGGAAAAGATTCAGCCATTCCGGTAATAAATCGCAGCTCATCTTCGATTAAAAATGTCAACAAAATTCTGGAAAGCGTTTAATATAATCCTTTACTTCATACAAGTACTTAATAACAATCTTCTTAGACAAATTGTTTCGTTGTCAAAGCGGGTTTCGTTGCGAAACAATTTCGTGAAGCATATTCTTGTTAATTTAGCTGAAGAAAGAAGTCATGCCGAAATACACTTGGACGTCTTTTTTACAGCACTGAATCAGTTCAAAAGCTGAATGTTTTATAAAATCGATTATCGAATCACTTATGAACTTCGATTTTGTTAAGAATTTTGTCAATAAATAAATTTAAATGAGAAAAGTTCAAATCGAAATCGATTTTAAAAAAAGAAACATTCAAAAATTTTATTTTACAATAAAGCAAGAAAGAAAAATTAACATAAAAATCAAACTTGTTTTAGATTTAAAAGAATAGAACTATGTATATTAAATATAAGACGCATCTGTTTCGCCATCTAGTTTATATCAGTGAAAATTGTAACATAACCTCTATGTTACGAATGAAATAAACTTTGTTCATATGCAGTTATATAAGTTTAATATAAATACATTATTACTATTGCAATAAATTTTTTTTATGAAACAAAAATGTCTACTCGTTGGTAAATATACATTTTTCCTGTAAAATAATAATAAAATTAATATACGATTCAAAATACATTTAAAACATATATATTGAATAAACTATTATATTAAATTTATATATTATATACATGATTTTATTTAATTTTATAGGTATCCTTTATATCAAAAAGGTAACCCACAACTTAGAATATTTCTTCCAAATTTTTGGATGAAGCTTGTAAAACCACAACATAACCAACCAAAAAATATAGTAGAATTTCACGTTTCAATGGAAATGACAAAATTTGATATAAAAAATTATTTAGAAAAAATTTATGACGTTCATCCTATGTATGTGAATACTAGGATTGCTCTTGGAAAAACGCATAAGCCAGAAAAATTTGTTGTTAAAGAAGATGATATAAAAATAGCTTATGTAGTTCTAGTAAGTATTAAAAAAAAAATTCATATGTTTAGTAAAAATATTTTTGACATTATATGATATATATTATATTAAATAATTAAATAATATTTAAAAAACATATTATTATTTTTAGCCCAAAGATCAATCGTTCGAATTTCCTAATATAGTTCCTAAAGATTCAGAAGAGAAATATAAAGACCAAATGGAACAAACAGAAGCTAACTTTCGTAAGTTTACAGAAAAAAATAAATGCCCTGGCATTCCCAGTTGGTTTAAATAAATTTATTTAATATAAAAATAAATAAAGTTTAATGATATTAATCTGTATTTGTCTTTTTATGTCTCTACATTTGTTACAATAACATAAAATAAATACATTGTTATTATAATAAAAATAGTTGAAATAAGTAAACAAAATAATGATAGAATATATATCTACTCATGATAATAAAATATGATAATAAGAATAAGAAAAATATTATTAATATATTTTAACATCAAATTAAATAAAGAATATGATATTTTTAATATTTAATATTCACTCAACATAAAACCATATGACTTACATTGAGGACATTGAGCAATGTCAAGCAAAAAAATTGTCTGCAAAAAGGAAAGAAAAAAATTACTAAAAATTAAAATTAATTAAAAAGGAAGTAACTTCTTTTCATTCATACTTCATTTAAGGATATGATACATCAAAGACAACACACCTGTGGATGAATAGGACAGAAATAACGTACTCTGCCCTTTGTCAAATAACCACAAACATTGCAGAGCACAAAACCATGTGGTCTATTACAAAGGCATTCATTGGAAGATAAATTGCTTTGTGCTATTCCTCTTCCTCTAGCCATTCTCATTGGATTACGATTGCCAAATTTTGAATTGAAATACATTTTGTACTTTCCTAATTAAATCATTGAACATTTATTAATCAATAATTATAATACAAATATTTTTTAATAAATATTATAACAGCAAATAAATAACAATTTGTATATATCTTGAGAAATATTAAAGCAAACGGAACACAGAAAAATTTATTTTTAATTAGTATTTCTTAAAATGCATTAGTAAATACGAAATTAATAAAAGACGCATTTCGAATCATAAATTCATGACACAAATTCCAATGCGCAAACATGATTCACTCGTATATTCACGACGGTTTTGGTACTCTCGAGCAACGTTTAATTTCCGGTTTGCAAGTAATAATCGCCTCTTTGTAGTTCGCTTTTAACGTTTAATTCGCATCGTTTCGTCAAAATGAAACAGTGTTTCGAACAATACGTTTGCTATACGTAAAAGATATTACGATACGACTTCAAAATAATAACTGACCACAAAGAATATGTGAAAATCCGTATTATCGATATATTAAATTTCTTTAGATCTCAATGTCTTCTTAAATTATTTATCAAATGTCTTTTTAAAATATTTATCTTTTTAGATAATTATAAAACAATTTTTTAAATGCACATATACCTTTAACAACCACTTGTTCTTTCAAAATAATGAATCGCGAAAAACACTGTAGTATAAATAAGTATTTATTGTCACATGAATTTAAATGCGAAAAAGAAATTTAAAAGCAAAATAATTGGTAGCACAATTTGGAGATATCACGAATTTAAAATGATTTTTTATTTTTAGTACAAGAACTATACGATTTCATACGTCTTACCGGTCGACACGCTAGCGCGTTTCTGGCACGTAAAATGATCGGTCAACAGAGATAGAAAAAAAATAAGAACGAAGTATAAACACACTTGAAATCAGCCGGTTGTTCTTTAACATGAAAACAAACTATTCATTTCGGGCTCAAATGTTGATTTATCATAATATAACCAAATCAGTCTTTTTTCAATAGAAAAAGGTTCTGTTCCCTAACGAAAACGATTGAATTTTTCAAAATTATGATCGATTTGCAACGAAAAGGATGTTACAACAAAAATAGACATGGCAAGAAGGTACTCTAAAACGATAATCGATCATTTAATCGACTTAATTTAGAACTCTAAATACACAACAAAACTTTTATTTGCTAAAATATTATAATTATATGTAATATAATATAATTAATTTTAATATTAATTTATCAGATAATATTAAAATATATATTGTAAAATAATTAAATTTTAAATAATTATAGATTAAAAGATAACATGTATGTTAGAAAGAAAATAAAGTAAAAATACTGTAAATTAAATATAAAATATTAACCGACTGTGTTTAACTTAAATTTTATTATTGACTCATTTTTGTTTGTTTATCATATTCGAGGATCTCCATGCGCGGGAATTCGATATATATACATAAATTTTCGAATTTTGTGTATCCACGGTGAATCGATTTAACTCGTAACACTAAAAGGCATGGCGTCCGGTACAGTAGTAGAAAATAAACGTGTAGCAAATTTAAACATATCTAATAATCATGGCAGGTAAATGAAAATGAAAAATATATGAAAAAAAGAATTTATATTATATTATAGTCATTATATTATAGTTAATAATTGGATCTAATTATTATAAATGGAGGAAGAAATTATTTCAATATTAATGTGATTAGCTATATTTCCTTTTTCTTCTAGAAAAATTCTAAACGTTTACAGAGTATCGACAAGTGGAACGGACAAAACGAAAGTGACATTTTGTACAGATGTGGACAAGTCTGTAATCGTACATAACTTTGAAAAGAGAGGATGGGTTCAAGTTGGTCCGGAAGATGATTGGAATTTCTATTGGTAATAACAATTTAAAATTAAAAATATTATTTTTTTATTATTATTTTATGTAAAAAATTTTTATTAATAATTATTATTGCTTTATGAAATAAAAAGAAATAAAAAGAAATTAATTCTTATATAAATAAATTATTTTGAAATTATTATAGGGCAGTCACGCAATCATGCAGAAACATATTCAGCGTAGAAACTGGCTATAGGATGGATGACAAACAGTTAAATATCTTTTATCAAAAATATAATAAATTTTGATATATATCAAATATATATCAAATTATAATATATATATATATCAAATATATATCAAATATTAAAAGTTTTGATATATATCATATATTGCTTTTAGAATAATCAATCATTTTCCGAATCATTACGAATTGACACGAAAAGACCTTTTAGTAAAAAATATAAAACGTTATCGGAAGGAATTAGAACGCGAAGGAAATCCTTTGGCGGAAAGAGGAGATGGGAAATATATTTATCTTGATTTCATACCTGTTACGTTTGTTTTGCCGGCAGGTAGAATATTATTATTATACCTATAATTGATATATCTAACGTGATGAATTTATCTTTAGATTATAATATGTTTGTGGAAGAATACCGTAAATCACCGCAAAGCACATGGATCATGAAGCCATGTGGAAAATCACAGGGTGCTGGTATATTTTTAATTAACAAATTAAGTAAATTGAAAAAGTGGTCTCGAGAAGCAAAAAACCCATTTAATCCAAATTTGACAAAAGAATCATACGTAATATCTAGGTACAAAATAATATTTTGCAATTTATATTAAAATAATTAGAAATATTTATTTATTTTATAATAAATATATAGATATATTGATAATCCGCTTCTTATCGGTGGCAAAAAATTTGATCTTCGTTTGTATGTTCTTATTACATCTTTTCGGCCATTGAAAGCATATCTGTTCAAATTAGGATTTTGCCGGTTTTGTACAGTTAAATACGATACTAGTATTCAAGAATTGGATAATATGTACGTTCATCTTACAAATGTATCTGTGCAAAAACATGGTGTAAGTAAATTTTTCCTTTCTTGAAAAAAAAAAAAAGAAAAAAGAGATAAATAAAAAGACTCAATATTGCAGGAAGAGTATAATAGTAAGCATGGTGGTAAATTAAGCGTGCATAATTTAAGATTATACTTGGAGAGCACGCGTGGTAAAACAGTTACAGAAAAATTGTTTGCAAACATCACTTGGTGCATTGTACATTCTTTAAAAGCTGTCGTTCCAGTTATCGCAAACGATCGACATTGTTTCGAGTGTTATGGCTATGACATCATTATCGATAATGATCTTAAACCATGGCTTATAGAGGTTTTAAAATCTTTTGATAATTCTTTTTATTTTATAATTAAATATTTTATAATTTCATTATTTTACTATTTATAATATTGATTAAGATAATATTTGGCAATTATGAATATATTTATTATATTTCTGTTATATATTAATTCTGCACATATAAAACTATATGTAATCAAGAAATAGTCATTTGTATTTATATTAAATGCAGTCACATATTATATATATGAAATATTGTGGATAATAAGTGGGCAAATGTTTTAAAAAAAATTGTTATTTTATCATATTGATCTATAACTAACATGCATGTCTTTAATCTTTGCGAAGTTTTCTCTTTTTTCCACAGAAAATGAATCCTGTACAAGAATTGATCAATATTTTTTATTGAGTTCGCCTTTGATGAAATATATTTAAAATACATTTTTCTCAAGATATGATCTTATTGAACTCATTCTTACTACTGCATTATATGTATTTTCAAACTTCACTCGTTTCATTTCTTCTTGTTTTATCGTTTCACGCTAATTCTTTTTCTATTTTTAGGTAAATGCGTCTCCATCACTGACGTCTACTACAGTGAACGATCGAATTTTAAAATACAAATTAATCGATAATATAATCTCAATAGTCGTTCCACCCGATGGTGTCCCAGAGTAAGTTTTCACATTAATCTCACATAAAATCAATTTTTTCAATATCACTTAAATTCGATTTTCGACAGCGTAAGATGGAACAAATCTCCACCACCGGAAGCACTCGGAAATTTTGAACTTCTCTTAGACGAAGAATTATGCACTCAAGAGGACAAAGAGTATTCATCAGCAAAATATCGAAGTTCTTCAAGCAAATGGAAATAAATATTCAGGTGTTCTCAATTAACGAGAAGAAGAATTAATAATAAACGTTATTTTATGCGTATATTAATTTATGAAAAACATGTATCCCTTTGATATGAAGTATCGAAAGGAGGTTCAAAATACGAGGCATGCGTAGATGATACATGTATGGTTCGTTGGTTTCTATCGTCAAGGCGCATGTACCAAATCTTCGAAATGCATATATTCCAACTAGTTTATTTTATTCACGTACACTATAATTTATCCTAATTTATTAAGATTTTCCAGACAAAAGAAAACACATGTGTGATTAATACTTAACACAATAAATTGTGTAACAATTTTGCGTTATAGTGGCACAAACGCGTTGTACCAATTGGTATATAAGGGTGAATCTTCTTCGGGGTTGGTTTAGATGTATTCTAACTGGCGTTCGTCACGTGATTCTCTTTGCAATACTTGTGATGGAATAATGTTAAAGCAACTAGGAACGAATCTTTTTCACTAATAATCTTTAATCGCGAAAATCTCACTTTATTTCTTAATAAAATTAAATCATGTTAATCGAATGTAACGTTTTCGTATTGTTAAAATAATAATCACAATAAAAAAAGAATGGAGAAGAATCTGTACAAACAGGTGTTGTATGTGAGCGCAAAGTTTCTAATAATCGCAGTGATTTCTCAGACATTGGGTTCCGTTAACGTGTCACCAGGTAAGATTAAAGTATTCGATTAATTTTTAAAATTTATATTAATAAGGTATATATGAAAATTTTATCTATTCTTTTATTATCACAAATTATTGTTAGTCTATCAAATTAAAGAATAAGAAAAAATATAAAATGATAAAAAAAATTAAAACATTGCAAAGAAAATATTATTAAAATCACACATTCTTTTTTGCAATTTTCTTTTTTTTTTTTTTCGTATCGCGAGCAATTGCTTATATGAATGAAATTATTCATACTTTCTGTGCGATTTAATTTAATGGCTGACACAGCAACGATTTATTCTACTACTACGTTTGACTGTCGATTCAATTTCTGTTAAATATAATGGCATATCATGTGTCTCATTTGAATGTTATAATTTTCTCCATTGATTTTATAATAATTATAATTTCATAATCTTATATAAATGATTATATGTTACAAATTGGTTTTCCCTTTTTTTATTTATCCAGACAATTATGAATATCCTCTGAAGATTTACAACGTCGGTGTTCTTATGGCTTCCCATTTGAACAGTCCCTTCGATCTCGAGAGATGCGGGCCAGCCGTGGATCTGGCATTGACCGAAGTAAACGATTTCTTAAGCATCCACAACGTGAAATTGCGCAAGGTTCAAGAAAGGTAAAGTGAATTAAGAAAATTTTTTATCTCTTTTCCTTTATCCCCGATATATTTTATAGGAGAAAGAAAAGTAATGAGATAAAATAAATTATACGACTTGTTGAAAATTGAAACGTTAAATGTTACCACTATCATTTACTACAAATCATTTTTTTAACATAAATATAAATTTTTGAATAAAATTGCAAATTTGATGCGTTCTAATCTTACATTTTTTTACGTTTTCTTTTACGTTTTTTTACGTTCTCTACGTTTTCTAAAAAAAAATACATTTTCAACTGTTATTTTTTATTTGAATAAAAAAAAAAAGAAAAAAAGTAAACGTTCTAGATTGCGCGTACGCGTGACCATGTGTAAACTGACTCACTTTTGACCACGTGTTTCCATTCCTTCCATATCATTACATTAATCCAATTGAACTGTTTTGCACAAACAGAATTTTCTCGAAAAACAAACTTTTGATGATCAATTCATTTGATTTTCATAAAATGAGAATAGCCGCTTGAGAGATTCGAATGAAATTGAAAAAGCAATTTGATTTAAATATATATAATAATTTGAGAACATGAAAAAAAAAAAATACCGAATATTAAAAATTCTAAATATATCCATTACCAAAAATATTGATATAAGATTAATAGTAGTATGAAAATTAACGAAAAATAGAAATTCTTAATATCAATTATGCCAAATACAAAGAATATAGAACATCGATTTGAACAACATATTATTTAAAATCAAATACCAAATAACTTATATATTTACCAATCGAATATCAAATTTTCGAAACGGAAAGCAAAATTAAAACACAATTTTACAAACGAATTTTCATTTTTAGCAAAGACGTAGAATTAGAATAATCGGAGAGAATTGATAAATCCGCATTACGATTCGTTAATTCGAAGGGAACGAAAGGGAAGGATTACTGAACGTGATAATTTGCCCAGTATCCAATCATTGCCCCATTCAACGTCACCGATTAAATCTATCATTATTCCTCGTCGTTCCTTACACTTGGAATGACACTGCAACTCTGCCAACCCCTAACAATTATCAATCATTCGATGGGTTATACTACGTTTCGAAAGTTCCATGGCTTCTCTCGTATCTCCATCCCCTCATACGAACATCACAACGATTTCGATCGTTTTTCCCTTATCCCTCTGCCTCCAGGTAATTCGATCTATTTACACATTGAAACACGATCATCCATCAACTCTTACCCTTCTTCCTTTTCTCGCTATTGTTCGATCTTTACAACCAATGTGTCCGCTTCTTTTTTTATTCTAACGTTAGGTTACGATAGAATTGCGTCGTGGAAAAGCGTTCCACGGAGAAATATCTACTAAAAGATAAAAGATTGCCGATAAATAATGGGTCGTGAGGTCATATTAAAGAGGATCTTTTTCTTTTCCTCTCGTGTATGAAAAATAAGAGAGGAGAAAAAAATGATCGTAGTTTTTTTATTCGAAATTTTATGATTATTTATCAAGATTATTTTCAGGATGTATCAGATTTTCCCAATTAAATTATGTCAAGTATAAAATTATACCATGTTCAATCAAATTTGATACAAAAATTAGAATAAAGATAAAAAATATATGCTGTCTATTTATAAAAATATAAAAAAAAAAATAATTTATAGTTATCCATCGTGCAGCGGAGCCGCAGCACCAGGTTTGGCGGCCGACATGCACTTCCGGGACAATGTGATCGCTTTTATCGGTCCAGCTTGTGCTTTCGCTCTTGAACCTGTGGCACGACTTGCTGCTTATTGGAATATTCCTATAATTACCGGAATGGGTGACCAAGTACTGTTTATTTTCATTTAATCCTTCAATTAATCTTCAATTGTTTATTTCATAATAAATTAAAAAAAAATATAAAAGATTTTAATATTAATTACGATAATATTAATACAGTTTCTTAATAAAAAATATCACACAATTGACAAATTTTTCATTAATTTCTTACATTATATCTTAATTTAAAGAGCAAAAAAATTTTGAATTTTTACAACCTCTATAATATATATATATAAATACCTTTAAAAATCTCAAAATTTTTTTCTTTATCTATATAAATTTAATTTTTGAACGCAATATTACATAGTTATTTAATCATATTTTATAATGTAATTTACATATTTTAAAATGTAATTTAATCTTATATTATGTCAATAAATGATAATTAGATTATTTTCGAACAATTAAGCCGCCATCAGAAGGGGAATTATCTGTAACATCGGGCATTCTTGGAAGAATCAATAAATGGAGAAACGAAAGCTCGGTAAAAAAGATTTTAATCTCTCTTTCTGCGTTCATTACTTTAATTGACTGTGTTATTCGTTTAATTATAGCATGGAGCGTACGCATTCGGTTGGAAAAGAATGCCAGATTCTTATGATATTTTATTCTTATTTGTAACTCTCTTAGTAATTAATTATATGCTCCTTGTTATTCGAAATAAAATAAAATACATATAAAATAAAAAAATAAAAGAGATTATCTATTGCTCTAAAAATTATATGGAATAAAATTTCAATATTTATTTTTTTTTTTCTTTAAGGGAATATTTAAAGATAAGAGCAAATATCGAACATTAACAAGAATGTCCTACTGTCAGTGTCGACTTCGATTGGTATTCTCTAGTATTTTTAAAGAATTTGGATGGTCCCACGTGGCGTTAATATTGGACAGATCAGATTTATTCTCGTGGACAGTTGGAAAAAATTTGGAATATGGTTTAAGAAAAGAGGGATTGTTAAAATTTGTGAGAGAACTAGATGGAAATTTTGAAGATGAGTCGTACCATTTTTACTTACGCGATGCTAGTATGTATGCAAGAGGTAAATGTTCCAAAATTTATTTCAATTTTGTTATCATTGATTTAAGTATTTATCACTTTATTGTGTATAATAAATTTTATGTTGGATGTATCTTAAATTTTTTTCAAATAAATTAACTTTTCTTTTTATTTTTTTATTGATATGCCATTTATTTTTCTGATAGTGTTGATTCTTAGCGTTCGAGGAACTCTGGTCAGGAAATTCATGTTGGCTGCTCACGATTTGGAAATGACGAAGGGAGATTGGGCATTCCTCGATGTTGAAATATTTCAAGTAAAAATTTCTTTATTTTTCCTTTTTTTTTCTTTTTTTCGTCAAATATATAGTGTAAGATTTATTTGGATTAAATTAGGAATTTAAAAAAATTTTATTTAAATTTAAATTTAAAAAACGTCACGGTTACAGGATGTTTTTATTTAAATGTAAAATTGATTTACATCGACTGATAAAATATTTTATTTGAATATACAAATATTTTTAAATATAATATTTTCTTAATCTGTAAATTATTTATTGAATTATATTACTATATTATTTTATTGCATTTTATTGCATTATTTAATATATAATATATTTATTGTTATATAAAATTATAACTATACTTATTTACAAATATAAAAATTATCTTTTTTAAAAAAAAAATCAGGGATCCTATTGGGGTGATCACGATTGGGAAGTTGGTGATGAGGACGATACCATTGCCAGAAAAGCCTATGAAGCATTGCTCAGAGTATCTCTTTTGCAACCAACAAGTCCAAGATTCCAAGACTTCGCCGATACTGTTCGTCAAAGAGCTCAAACAGATTATAATTATTCTTTCTCCGAAGGAGAAGAAGTAAATTTTCTTTCTTTCTAGATATCAGATAAGCTTAAATTGAAGAAATTTTTTGTCATTAAACAAAACAAAATAAACAAAATTATTTGTTAAAATTATAAATCATTATTTGCATACATTTAATATTAAATATTTGATGAACATTCATAAATTTTAATAACCGTACTTCAATAATATCTTAAAAATTTGTCCTTTTAAATTTAAAAAATAATTAAGATATTTATTAAATGACGCAAGAAACATAATAACATTTTAATTGTATTCCAGGTGAATTTTTTTATCGGAGCTTTTTATGACGGTGTATATTTACTCGGGATAGCATTGAACGAAACTCTGACCGAGGGTGGAGATATCAGAGACGGTATATCGATAACGAGGAGAATGTGGGATCGAGACTTCATTGGTATTACAGGACACGTCAGGATCGACGACAATGGAGACCGCGACGCGGACTACAGTATCCTGGATTTAGATCCTATTACGGGAAGGTCAGCGTCAATTAAGCCAGCTATTCCTCTGATCTATTTGATCATGTTAATCAAGCCCCATTCTACTGGACTAATTCTGAGTATATTCATTCCTATGAAACCAATATCATTCTAAATTCAAAACAGAATTTTAATATAATTAGATATTATGTCATGTATTCATATAGAAATAATATTAATATGAGACTTTCAGGTTTGAGGTAGTGGCGCATTATTTAGGAGTAAATCGTGAATATAGTCCCGTAATTGGGAAAAAGATTCATTGGCCTGGAGGAAGAGAAGGTCCACCAGTGGATGTGCCCGAATGTGGATTTCTCGGGAATGATCCGGCGTGCACATCGACCGAAGCATATACTTTTGTCGCATATACTAGCTTGGCACTTGTTGTGTTCCTCCTTGTTGCTGTTGCTGCAATTTGTGTGCTGTACAGGCTAGTTGTTTCCTTATCATTTAAATTATAATAATTATATTTTATATGTTGATTTTTAACTTCATTATTAAAGTTGACAAGAGATTTTTAACAAATATTGAATAAGAAATTATAGATTTTTATTGTAATAAATTTATGATTTTATTTATTAAAATCATAAGTAAAAATTATTGATTTGAAGATGGAAAATTTTTCTATAGACATTTAAGAGTATCAGCTGATCTGAACAACATGTCTTGGAGAATTAGACCAGAAGAGTTACTTTTGGAAATAGGAAAACCTTTCTCTTCAAAGATTAATTTACACCAAGCGATTGCTGAGGTGAATTAAAAAAGTGTGTGAATAAAATCAAATAAAAAATACGTATTAAAATCAGTCCTTCTTTTATAGAATTTCGGATTGGAGCAACGTATTCGTCGAGGATCGCAATTTAGCGGTGGATCTTTACCTCCGACCACTGCATTCACAACCGTTGGAATTTACAAAGGGGAAAGAGTAGCTATAAAAAAAATTACTAAAAAGAAAGTAGTTGATGTCACAAAGAAATTATTATGGGAAATTAAACAAGTACGAGATGTTACTTCAGAAAACACTGTTAGGTAAAATAGTAATAAAATTTTATGATAAAAAGATATAATAATATAAGTTATTATTTAATACAAATATAAAGCATAAAAATAAATTTCAGATTTATTGGTGCATGTTTTTGTTCTCCATCACCAACAATTTTAATCTTGACAGAATATTGTCCTCGAGGTTCCTTGAAGGATGTATTAGAGAACGATGCCATTAAATTAGATTGGAATTTTCGAATGTCTTTGATCCACGATATTGTGAAGGTAGAGCAGGTGCAAAAATTATATCATGTTCATTTCATTCAATTATACAATATGTATAGTATAATTTTGTGATTTAACAATATGATTTTCAATTTTTTAAATCTCATTTTTAAAAATAAAATTCTTAAAAAAATAAATAAATATATTATTTTATAAATAAAATTATTCATATAATTTTTAACCACTCTATATAATTATATTTCTTGCTGCCTCATTGATAAGATAATATTTTATTATTATTATTATTATTATTATTATTATTATTATTATATATTTATAAATACAAAGAAACAATTTATTTTTTGCAGGGAATGTCTTATCTTCATGCTAGCGAGGTTTCAGCTCATGGAAAACTTCGATCTTGTAATTGTTTGATCGATGGTCGCTTCGTTTTAAAAATTTCAGACTTTGGACTTAAAACCCTTACTATTCCTTCTGATTTAATTATGGATGATAGTTATTATACTAGTATGTCAAAATAATTTAAAAAATAGATTAGAAATAAAATTAGTATAAGATTAAATTAAAATAGGATTAAATATTATAAATTTATTATATTTTTATCATTATATATTTGGCAGAATTACTTTGGATCGCTCCGGAACTTGTACCATTAACTGTGACACCTGGCAGCACAGCAACCCAAAAAGGAGATGTTTATAGTTTCGCGATCATTTTAGAAGAAATTGTAGTTCGTGGTGGCCCATATGAATCTGTGAAATCATTTATAACTTCTCAAGAGGTATTATAAAAGTTTTAAAATAATTTTAAACTATGTTATTCGTCTATTTGTAATTAATGTTTATTTGTTCTTTTATCTATTTGTTGTTCTATGATTAAATATTATGCTATAAAAATATTATTATAATTTTTTATATCTCACCAAGATTGTTAGCCGCGTCGCAGCATCAGAAACCCCACCATTCAGACCGGAAGTGGCACCAAAAGATTGTCCACCGGATATTCTATCCCTTATGGAAAAATGTTGGAATGAAATTCCAGAAGAACGACCAACATTTCACGCAATTCGTGAAACTATACGTGGCATTATGAAGTAAGCTTCAATTTTAATATCTTCTTTAAACGTAAACTCTTTTTTTTTAAATAATAAATTTTTTAAGTCAAGTATCATATGTTTAAAAATAAATACAATGAATTTGAAACCATTATCTTTCAGAGGTTACTGTGAAAATTTAATGGATGATTTATTAAGACGTATGGAACAATATGCAAATAATTTAGAAGCTCTCGTGGAAGAAAAAACAGAGCAGTTAAGTTTAGAAAAAAGACGTAGTGAAGAACTTCTTTATCAAGTGCTTCCAAGGTAACTATTTTCAGAGATTATTCTTTTTCCCGATAATTTATATACTTATTACTATTTATAATCAGACAAGTGGCTTGTCAATTAATGGCCGGAGAACTCGTTCAACCAGAGCAATTTGAGTGTGTGACAATTTATTTTAGTGATATAGTTGGCTTTACAGCTCTCTGTGCACAAAGTACACCAATGGAAGTGGTGGATTTCTTAAACGATCTTTATAGTACTTTTGATCGTATCATCGAATTTTATGATGTTTATAAGGTATTTCAATGTTATCTAAATCAAAACATGTGTTTCATAATTTTGATTGAAATTTATATATTTTATATGATTAAATTAAGGTGGAAACAATAGGAGACGCATATATGGTAGTATCTGGCCTGCCAGAAAGAAATGGCAATGAACATGCAAGGGAAATTGCTTTAATGGCTTTAGCAATTCTCGATTCTGTACGTTCTTTCACTATAATGCATAAACAAAATGCACAACTAAGTGTTAGAATTGGTGTACATAGCGGACCAGTCTGCGCGGGTGTAGTTGGACAAAAAATGCCACATTATTGTCTTTTTGGTGACACAGTAAATACTGCATCGAGAATGGAATCTTCAGGTTTACGTAAGTCGTTTCAAAAAAATTAAAAAAAAAGATGATATCCATTTCATGAAAAAATATGTAATTATAAAAATAGATAGTCACGCGCGCATGTACGCGTGTATATGAATTTTAATTTTAAAAATTTTTGAATATTTTTATATGTACAATATATAGCACTACGTATACATATTTCTGATGCAACAAAATGTATATTGGATAAGTTTGGAACATTTGATTTGGAACTCAGAGGTGAAGTGGAATTAAAAGGCAAAGGACAAGTCACTTCCCACTGGTTAAAGGGTTGTTCTGAACCAGATCCAAGACCACCGACACTGAAGTACCGCAAACATAGTGTCAGTACACCAGAAAATAATTTAAATCCTTTAATTTTCCCACCTAATAATATAAATGGTCCAAAAACCAATAATAATACTTTCATTAATTTATCAGAATTACAATAAACTGTCTAATTTTCATTATTAAAAGTAAATATAAAAAATATATATATTATTCTATAGTAAATGTTCTTATAATTTAAATATTAAACTAAAAAGTCATAATTATAATAAATTTATTTAATTTTTTTTCTATTACAATATGTCAATTTTGAATGTTACATTAATAACATTTAATTTATAAGTAAATAGAAGAATCTGTAATAGCTTTTGTCGACAGGCATGTGCATTAAATTGTTCATTTTAGACAATATAATTATCCGAAATATGTAATATTTTTTTTTTTTATGTTCTCTGTGTAATAGTTCTATTTACCAATATCAATGCAATTTAATACACTTGTCTAACAACGATGATTTACATAAAGCTCAAGTGAATTTTAGACAGTTAACAAAAAGAAATTTCTCAATAAAAATAAAAAAACAAAATTAAACATTCTACATTTTTCGAAAATTACATTTGCTATAACTGTGTCATACTATTTGCGGTTTCAACGCAGTGTAACATTTTTCTGAATGTAATATGTGTATAGACTACAGTAGAATTAGCATCTTTGTTTTTATTGTTACGGTTAAACACTACTAATAGTCGGTTATAAACCGTTGTGTGATCTATGTTCTTATCACTGTTAAATCTAAAAAGTTGTGTCAATTATAATTCATTTTCGATAAAATCTTGATAACAGCAATTGTTTTGTGGAACTACTTGGATGCCAAAAACATTATTAGTCTGAAATAATAAATATAATAATATGAAAGTAGATTTTGCATATTAAAAACTTTTTCTTCTTGGGAATTTCTTAAAAATTTATTATATATATATATTATTTATTTTCTTACCTGAAACTAATAGCTCTTGCAGCAAGCAGTCTATTGCACTCTGCCGTATCAGGTAAAGGTAAAGGTAAATAAGGACTCTCGTTTTCTTGATCGGTGAATTCGAATTTATGTATTCTTGGTTGTACTTTCATATCTCCGAAAGGTCCTTTCAATATCAAATAATGAAGCGGTAATGGATACGTTGTTTTTGTTTTCAAAATTAACTGTAATATTTAAAAGTATATATTAAAAAATATATTAAAAAAATACTTTTATAGAATTTTTTTTACGTTTCTACATACTTGATAAGTCATGTCTCTTTCTGAACTTTGTGTAGGATCACGCTGACTATTATTGATCCTAGCTTTTACAACCCATTGATTGTTAAACGCCGTAAAACGAGAAGTTTCATAAAATAATTTATGAACAAACTCGTCCGTGCGATATGGCTTCATTTGTAAATCTATAAAATATGAAATTCTACAGATAACTCATATCCTTTATTTTCTATACCTCTATTAAAATGATGAAAGAAACAAAATCGAATAAAAAGAAATTTATTTAATTTTTTAGGTATCTGACGTATAAAAACATTTAAATAAATAATATTTTAATTTGGATAATTTTGATAAGCATTGTTCCTGTTGCTGCTAAAGCAAAAGACAAAATAAAATATTTTTTATAATATTTTCATCTAAACAAGATATTATAATAAGAATTTGAGAGCCTTAATACACGAGAAACAGATACAGACCGTTAAATGTGATTTTCTCGTAGGACAAAAGATCAAAGACATTGTCATACAGCCTACGTTCTTCAAGAGTACGAGCATCGATATCACGTAGAGCTTCCATGACATCCAGGCCTGAACGATGCGGATGTACACAATGTGCCTCGTGTTCTGGACGTTCGTGATTAGGTCCACGCCATGGACAACCGATTCTACTATATTTGCAACTTGATATTCTATACGTATACATAAAAGAAAATTAATATAACTTTATTTTTTTAATTCTGTTTATTGATCTTAATTACCTTTCTTCACACATGGTCTCTTCATGACGTTCTAAGGAATTCCTTGGGAATTCCTTTGCACAATATTGACATTCTGCTGGTAATTCAGATACTGCTTTTTCAACTGCCAAATTTCGAGATGGAGATGTTCTGCTGATCTCGATTCTGCAGTTGGGACATGTTGCCATTTCATCTCTTAGCCTGGCATCTGCGAGGACATGAGTGAAGCAACCGGCACACATCAAGTGTCCATTTGTACACTGTGAACATTGTTGCAGTATGTATTACTAGTATTCTTAATTTTGTACTTTTGTGAAGATAATCCTAACTTTGTTAATAATTTTATTTGCCTGTTGTATCTATTACATAGTTTATGTACAGCTATGTGCAAAATTTAATTTACTATTCTGATATAAATATTCTGATATTAAATATAAAAAGAACTAATTTTTTTTATATAAATTATTTAATTTTTTATTTTGCACAAACTGTGAGATTGTATTTTTAATATATATATATATATATATATATATATATATATGTACAACCCTTATAAAAACATTAAGCAAACTAGAATAACAAAACTAATATCGTGTATATTACCATAATTTGATGTTTTTAAACCTGAAACACAAAATTGTAATAGCACTATTAATAATAAGTAATCATATTGTGAGACCAGTAGGTTTAAAACAATATGAATATTGCTAAAAGCAATTGTCATTTAATGCTGCCAATATTGATAATAGAAAGGAAGAGAAAAGGATAATGATGCGTAGGATAAGTGAAAAAGGGTGTCATATGCGAAATAACTAACTAATAACCTTTAAGAATGTTTATTTTGTTCAATGTTTTTTAACTATACATGTTATACAGATTTTCTGGAAATGCGCTTTCTCTCTCTCACTCTCACTCTCTCACTATTAATCATAATTGATAAACATCAGTTCCGCATGGATCTACAATAAAATTTTTTCCTATTAACTAATATTTGGGTAGTACCTTCATTTCGATTACTTCTTACAATAAACATAATACTTTATAATTGGAAAAAATATTGTATAATATATGCTATAAAACTATAAAGATTTGGTAACTTAAATAATTTTTCTTTCTTTGTTATCTTTATTTTCTTAATTGATTTTATAGAAATATCAAGAAAAATGAAGTTAAATCTCAAATTTCTTGTGTATTATATATAAAAATCAAATGTATTGTGTAATATTTCCGAGTTCACAAATGCATGAATACAACGTTCAAACTTGTATATCTTAGTAAAAATAAAAAGTACATTTATGCGCTGAATAGCGCACTAAATAACTTACATGTATGCATTTTTTTGATAGGATAAACGCAACATTCTTCCCATTGTTTTACAGTTAATGAAAATAGTGAATGTAGAATATATTACATATATATATTTCCATCAATAGAATTAAAAGAAAACTAAGAACAAAATATAAATAGAGTACAGATAGAATGAAATGCTATAAATTTAATAACAGAGGAGATTCTGTAAATAAACATTACTAAAAAATGGGATCATTGATAAGGCATGCATACATACAATAATTCTTTTTGATATAACTGTATGTTTGTCGCATGAGTTAAAAATTCGCCATAAATAGTAAGAATTATTTTACATGCATGCATAAATGTTTATCATATGTAATGTCACTTTTACAATACAAATTATGTAAGAAAAAACACTTAGGCACTATGTTTGCTATAATACTAAATATTTTAAAAATCCATTGCAAAAAATTATTTTGTAAAAGCATGTTGTATATGAAGATGTTTTTTCATCATAATTTAGTTATTTCAACTTCATAAATATATTTAATAATAAAATATAATATAATTTTATATTGTAATATTTATAGCAAAATTAAAGACTGTTCTTCATACATCTGTTTTTTCAAATGTTGAATATCACTCCTATTAAGAAAAATATATAATTACCTACCTGTAATTATATTATTACTATCTTAAAAAAACAATGTTGATTTTTCAATTTTTAATAATAATAAAAATAACTTAAACTTGTTTTAAATATTTATAAAATTAAAATTTAAAATAAAATTATCTGTATAATTATTAATAATTATTTTCCTGTAATATTAAAAAAATAAAATCTTATTGTAAGGACAAACTATTTAAAAATATTATAATCATTAAGAGAAAAGGTAAGAAAAATGGGCAGAGTGAGAGAGAAAGAATTTAACACAGAAACAAAGTAGTATTAAAGGCTGTTGATAATTGATTATAAATCAACTTAACTGCAACATGAATGAAATCAATAAAAAAAGTATATATTACAAAAACAAGTGAATGATAAGCTATATAATAATAATAATTTAAAAATTTTCTATTCTTTTTTCTAAACATATTTTTCTATCAAAATATATTTTCATTTTTGTGTTCTTTTTATTTAAAATTATTTTATTTTTTTAATTTAGATTGTATAAAAATTAAATAATAAAATATCTTATAATAGATCATCAAATAACATAAACTATATTCCACTACGATCGACGTAAATACTTTTTATATATGTATATGTATGTATATACTTGAATGAGTTTTATATATACTACTGCTGAGAAATACAATCAAAAACAACAAAAGACTATTTCAGGTGAAATATCAACAAATTGTCACAGTGCATAATGTGCGATCAAAGATTAATAAAGAATAGGTATTCATTTCGTTTAGTTATATTCATACGTACGTATGATATATATATCGCAGCAAACGACGAAGTCACCCATCAGCCTCGGGTGAAAATGTCGGATGGAAAGAAACGACGTCGTTAGAAGAACGATCGTCAAGGCATGTTAAAGTCACAGAATATCGATCGATAAAACGTACATTTGTAAATTCATACCAACGAAATTTATAAACAACTTAGAAAATATTGAAAGAAAGATATAAGAAACTTACCTGATAAACGGCCGCCTTGGGTAAATCGAGACAAACTGCGCAGCAAAGGATGCCGCCCAAGCGGTGTTCCAATTTTTGCTCGGTTTTTCCATCGTTCCGTGACACTTTACGACGCTTTTTATCTGGTTCAAGAAAGTCCTCTATTTTTTCAAGATCGTCGCGAATTGGAGTGGCCGTAGGGGCCTGCTCCGAAACGCTACTCGACGATGCAGCTTCGTTGTTCGGGTCCGCCATATTGATTGTTTTGATTTTTCCTCCGAACGAACGTGAGAAATGCGCAGATGTCAAACGCAGACCACGTAATAGTCTCCTAGATAGGGACAACACCGATCCGATACTTGTTCGTAATGTTATCGAATCGGTCGATGTCTCGTTCAAGGTTAAAAGCCAAAACATGTAAAAATTTTCATGATATTCAATTATTTTACTAATTAGTTTTACAAAAATAGAAAGAAATAGCTTTGTTTTTAAAATGGAACCCGCTAAAATTAACTGTTTGAATAAACCGTTCCTAGAATTTGTTACCATTTAGCATTTTTGCGATTGTTGTTTCGATACGATTTTTCAAACCTTATCATTTGATCTTCTTATAAAGAAATAATTTGATTTCATTCGGATTAATTACTGCATACTGTTGATACGGCTTTATGATTGACGTTTCGAATATTTGAAAATTAGAAAATCGTAAATATCGAAAGGTATTTTTATCAATCTTCACTTAATTTCTTCTTAATAATGTATATAAGTGATAATGAATATGTAGTATAAATATTCAAAATATATGATAGAAATCTTAACAAAAAATATTATAATTTGACAAATATTTATTTTACAATTTAAATGATTAAATTTTATAAAATTAAACAAAATTATTATTTATTATTTTATTTCTTATCATTATATATCTATATCATTATATAACCTTTAAAAATATCTAAGTCAATCTAAATTTAAATTCTTCAATCTTAATTTAAAAATTGAAATCACACATACATTATTTTTAAATAAAATTAGTTATATACAATATTTTGAAAATGTAAATTCAAAGTGCAATTAAATATTTTTGTTATAAATATTTATTTACAAAAAATTATACGAGATATATAATAATTTATCATTATTATGTTATAATACGCTTATAATAATATTTATAAAAAATTTATTTCGTTTAAATTAAGTTCAAGACATTACAAAGACAAAATTCGAAGAATAGTTAATTATCTTTGTGTAAGTTTTGAATTTATTTATTATTTAATTTTAAATTATGTAATGAGATGAAAAGACAACCATAAAATAATAATATTTAATAAACGATAGGAAATAGAATAAAGAATAGTATCATAACTGAATCTGAATAATCAATTCTTTATTCACACATCGACGTATTGTCGTTTATACGCGTTTTGTCTTTCTCTTTATAAATTCATATTGATTTCATACAACCTTTTCACATGAATCGAAACTACATGAACTTTTTTTTGTTTATGAATACATTATTTCTCATTCCTCACTAGAATGGATAAACATTCGTTTAAATATACAATTATATTCGCAATCGCTACAGTCCACTCGATGACTATGCGAGAATGATTATATAACATTCAAACGAAGAAAAGTCGAAAATTAACATATATTGACTTTTAGATAAGGAAAATTAGATTATTGCGTGTTTAAAATATAATAATTCTAATTATGAATCGTTTACGAATTACAATATATTTGTGTCGATTTACAGAGTAAACCATTAGATTTCTACACACAAATGAACGTATATTAAGAAATACGTTCAAAGGAAATAAGTATAGACGTTAAAACAATGTAGATTAAAAGATGAAATTATCAAGGTCATTTTAAAGTCATGTTCATCTATATATCTTTTTTTACAATTAATATTATTATATTTTTACACAAAAAATATATTGTATAGCATTTAAAAAAGCTCTAAATAACCTTGAAATGTTCTTAATATATCTACCTATTTATTTGAAAAATATTTTAACATCTTTTACAACTTCCTTTTATAGATAAAATTCAAAATGATAAAAATGGTTACTCTGTATAACAAATAAACAAATATGAAAGTATAACATTGCTATTTTGTAATACTTTCTGTTAATTTTAATATAAAATTCTACAAAATGTATCTTGCTTAACTAATGAAATTTTTAGTGCAACATGGACAAATTTCCATCACACTTTTATATTTGAACACTGTACATTATATTACACTAAAAAAATGAATAATCTATGAATAATGAAAAAACTGATCGCTAATATATAGAATTTTTGCAATCGTTGAATTTTCCTAACATTTGGCAAAATTGATAGACTATGTTTCACTATAAGTAGTAGAAGAGTAGAAAAATTTATTGCGATTACGTTAGTGGACATAATAGTGCGAATAAACGCTTCCTAAATTTTTTTCTTTTTTATTTGTTCATTTGTATTTTGTAATGCAAGAACAAGTGTAAACACTCTTTGTACTTTTTCGATGGTATATCTGAATAAATTCAGATAGCCGTATACAGGCCGTGGCATTCTCTAAAAATTGGCATTTATCATAATATAATTTTAATCTATTTTTAAATCTTGATGATATTAGACGGTTCAACATATATCTTATTGCTTATTTATGAATAACTAAATCATCTAAATCATGTTCAATTTTTAATATTTTTCAATTTTTTTGATAATAGAATAATTCACTTAAAAATTCTTGTAAACTATTCTGTGCACAAATAGGGACAAAAAAAAAGATCACTTGATTCAGGTCATAAATTTACCTCTTTATACCAAATATCCCTTGCAATTGTTGTCACATTTTTTCAAATATTTGTAATTATTTAAGAAAAAAAAACTTTTTCTTAAATAAATGCAAATGATTGAAAAATTGAGGCGATACTTATGTAAAACATCAGTGTATACACAGGGAATTTCTCAACATACTTAATATATTTAATATTTACAAGATACACACGCATAATATCTCCTTGCGCTCTTCCCCGGAAAACAAAGTACATTTTTTTTTTTTTTGCTATTTTACAAAGTAAAAGCTCGTCCATACATTCTTGCATTGTAAATTTTTCTAGAAATATATTATGGGTTCATTCTTGAACGTTTCGATTTATCTGATGAAGTCTTTCTTATAGACGTCTCATCTAGAACTGTAAAATAAGAAAAAAATTTGACATTTGTTTATTAATATTCAATTATATCTATAAAGAAAGATAAGATGAATAGATTTTATCAATTAAATTTTTTTGAATTTTTGAAATTTTAATTATTTGAAATTTTTATTTTTTTTTATTAATTTAAAAATAATTTATCATTAATAATTTAAAAATTTGAAAATTTTACTATATTTTCATACAATATTAAAATTTTATTAAAAAATTTAAAATATCTCTATAAATAGTTATTGAAATAATAATTATTAATATATAATTATTAAAGTGAAAATTTTGTGAAATATTTACAAAATTAAAATTAATATAATACAATATAAAAAAATATAATTAAAAAATAATTAAAAAATAAATTCATTCTTATATATATCATTTTACTATAAAAATAAAACTAAAATAAAAGCAATTTGTTTATTCGCAAATATCCAATAAATATGTAAATACATAAAAAATATTCTCATATACATATTTAATAAAAAAGTCAAATATTTGTTATTTCGTCTGTACAATAGATCTTTAAATTTAAAATGAACGAACGAATATGGTTCAACGAATCGACTTACCTAAACGATGATCTTTTTCCGTAGTCGCATCGTTGCCGATTGATTCTTCGAAAGCTTTTGTTTTAATATCTAATCTTTGATTTTGGATATCCGGTATAGCAGCCAGCATTAAGTTTGTGGAATTTTTTAAACTATCGTAAGATTGTTCCAATTGTTTCACTTTTTCTCTAAGATCAATATTAGTTGTGAGAATTCCATTTACCTATAAAATTTATAATTAATTAAAAATTAATTTTTAATAGAACTTATAATAATTTGAAAAACTTATAATCTTTGAAAAAAAATAATTTCTATTAAAATTTGTAAAGAATTCTAAAAATATTTTGAAAAGTAATCACACAAAAAAATTTATAAAAAATATTTAAATTATTTTTAAGTAATAACCTTCTCAAATAAATATTATTTGAGAATTATATTATTTGATTTCCTGTTTGAAGATAATCTTTCATTATCTTTCGTAAGAATTATTAATAAATATAACCTTTAGAAATATTAAACAATTTTTTTTCTATTTATATGGAACATATACATACTTCATCGTTCAATTTCATAACAGTAGTTAATATAGTAGTCTTCACGCACTCTCTCTCCAAGGATATCACTTTCATGCTAACATTCTGTGTAGTCTCCTGAAGTAATACCAACGTTTCCTGCAAAACATATCAAATTATTCCATCAAAGAATGTATAACTTTCACTTATTATTTATTTTCAAATATTTACATGGTCTTTCTTCTGATCCTCCGCCACCCATTGTACCGATCTCGACAGCGTTTCATTTATATTCATCAAATTATCAGATAAATGTACGATTGCCGCGTTCAACTGATCAGTCTTTATTTTTGTCTCATTTGTGGTCAGTATCTGAGGTTTTTGTGTAATATTTGACAAATCTGTAATCGTATTCTACAATACAGAAAAAGAAAAGAAATAATATTTAGAATTCTCTTGATATATTATAATATTATTTGATGAATAATTTGCTTATAAACCTTGATACTGGTAATATTTTGTTGCATAGTGGTTTGAACATCTTGTACCCTAGCATTAGATTCTTTAAGAGTTTTTACTGTGGCACGCAGATCTTCTATTTGGCTTCCAAAAGACATCACACTACTAGAAAGAGCTTTTAAATCTGTTGGCACGTTGATTAATGTTGGATCAGCTTTAAACCATTCTTCTACTCGATGCAAATCGTGTTGAATGACTGCTAACTATAGATCAAATTTTAAAAAATAGAATTCTTTAACATATATAACACATATATAACACATAATAATAGTTTTAAATGAATCTTGAGTCAATTCATAAATTTTTGTGTAAGTTATCAATATAAATATTATCTTAATTAATAATCTAAAGAAAAATTAAGAATGAAAATATTTAATTATATTAATGAAAAACTAAAAAAAATCATTAATGAATTTTTTTTTTTTTTAATTCCAATAGAATATAATATTTGATATATTATAATACTTGAAAGTAATATAATAAAAAACATAATATTCATTTTAATTTTATTTAAATTAAAGATAATTAATGAAATTGTTGATTCATAGATTTATGAATTGACACAATGGATAATTCTATTAAAAACCATAAATTTACCTGCGTCGTAAAATTATTAATTTGAAGTTTGAGATCTGATAAATGCATGAAAATAGTAGTCTGATTGTTTTGAAGATCTCTCGACAGAGAATGACATTTTTGCAGAGCGTCAGGAACACCTTCGCTACCAGCAATAACTGCAATGTAAATGATATTTCTTTTCTTCTTTTGTTCACGAATAAAACATACATAAGCATACGTAATAATTTCATAATTGAAGTAATCGAATATTTCATCATAAACAGATATTGATAACGATAAAATCGAACTGGAAAATGTTTTAAAATTGATTAAGTTTTTGAGGATTAAAATAATTATCAATTTTATCCAATATTTGAGATATTATTGATTTGTACATAAAGCATAAATTAATGATAAAACTCAAGCACAATTTAATTTTCTATTAAATTCTATTAAATTTTCATACATATTTCAATGGCTTAATATTAATATTAACTCTAACTACAACATTTAATATTAAGTTATAACTGGTACTTTTTTGACTTAATATTAATTTGGAATATATCAATATTCCAAGAATTATAATAATTCATTTAACTGAAAAATAGTATCATATAATATCATACTCAATAATCAATTTTCTCAATTACATTGAAATTATCCTCAAAAACTTTAGAGAACGTATACAAATATTAAACGATTTCTATCCAATAAATAACATCAAGTAATCCAATATTTGTCAATATATCGAAGTGATAATCTTACTCCGTTACTAAATGTATTAGTACAGCATGATCACGTATTATGAGATTACTTATCGTCGTGCTATCAAGCTGATCTTATAAGCACGTACGAGTAACAAATTAAGGTAATCAGCTAAAAAAAAAAAAAAATGATAAAAAGAAACATAAAAGAAGAAGAGGAGGAAGAAGAAGAAAAAGAAGAAGAAGAAGAAGAAGGAAATTACAAAGCGCGTTTTTATTCTGGAACTCGATTACGAATGAATTAATTTATGAAACATGTATAAATAAAACATGAGAAAAACAAAAAAAAGAGATATTTAAAAAAATCGAAAAACATTATTATATTTCATTATTAATCTTAAATGGAAAGAATTTGATTCAATTCATCTCTTTCCATCCAAGAGAATTATTTCTTGTTTCTCTAAAAGTTTGTTTTCTCTTCTTTTAAATTCTAAGATATTAAATATTAATTAAATATTATTGAATCATAGGTAACTCAAAAAAGTTTGAATTAAATTATTCAATTTTTAAGCAATTAATTGTAATCCTCAGTTGGTATCGTTGGTATCATAGGTTATCTAATATTTCGAATTGGTTTTATTTAATTTTGTAGGATTTTAATTTAAATATAATAATATTACATTTTTTTATACGACATATTTCATACAAATAGAATTCTATACATTTTTTCATTACATAAAATACAAAATGAAAATAAAAATGAAAGATTCCACATAAAATAATTTAATTCTTCTAATTCGCCGGTTATCTACAATCCATCAATACAAATTGAGGTCAATTTCTAGTCTATATTTCACATAATAAATTTATATAATATTATTGATAATATTTGTCGCGTATAAGATATATAGGATGTCTAATCTGTTACAATGTGAAGAAATCGAAAATAAATATTTAGAATATCATTCTTCTATATGAAATCTGAAAAAATTTTAAATTTAAAAAATTGTAAAGTAATTCGTATTCGATAGAATACGAATTAATAATTGGCAGAAGATTATTTTATAAAATAATGAAAAATAATCAAAAATGAAAAAATAAATAAAAAATAAGATATAATTTTTTTCTTCAGACTCATCTTTTTTTTTTTTTTTTTTTTTTAGAAAATCAAATTTGAAAATGTAAATACGCATATATCTAATTCTCCAAAATATCGAGTATTTAAATTAAATCGAATAATTTTATATTAATTTGATTTCTACGAAAACAAAAAAACCAAACAAAAAATGTTATTTCAATTTATTTTTACATGTAAAATTATTCATAAATTAATTAAATTCACATATATTCGAGAAATTTTTAAACTTGAAAACAAAACTTCAAATAAAGAAGTTATGTTCCAAGTATGTATTTTCGATTCATTCTCTTAAATAAAATTATTCTTTTTCGAGCTATGATTAATAGGACACCCTGTATATTATAAATATTCTATATATATATATTAAAAATATCCCATACTTAACACGCATCTAAAATTAGATTTAAATTTCGAAGTAATACTCGGGCGGTCGACTCTTCCATCGGTTTTATTTTATTATTTTTTTCAAAATTATTTTTCCTCTACGCTATTTCAAAATTATTTTCTCTTTTTCAAATATTATTCTATTTTGACGGAGAAACTAGCACGAGTTAAAAAAATGAAAGTCGGCAGCTCGCAGTCGCTCTCTATCAGTCAACCGTCCGAGGATTGAAGTGAAATGCATTTTTAGAAGGGTCTCTTCCATCAACGTTTCCTAAAAGTGCAATATACCTTGGTCCAGTTCGGTCCGTAGAGCAGTGAGTTGCTGACGAACGTCGATGAACAGCCAAATTAAACTAGCGGTTGCTAATACAGAGGCACAAGCCAAAAAGGCACTACAAGCTTTAAAAAATCCGGGACAAGCTCGACTTCGCCTGCCTCTGCATTTGCGGCCATTTCTAGTCGATATATTCCAGTATTCCGATCGTTCATCGCTGCTATCTGATAGTAATTCCTAAAAAGTTTATGGATGATCAATGCCGACCAGTCCCCTCCAATCTTTCTCCACTGGCTGTTTAGTTTTTTAAGGAATTTTCCTCGTTTTTTTAAGCTATTTCGAATGGCTCGAATTTTGGTTATATTTCTCGTTCAATTTAATTTTTTCAATACATTTTCGTATTTCTCTTTATGGATTAATGGATTAAGTTATTTGAGAAGTGATTATAGAATTGTTTCATTGGTTTCTAATACATGAAATGTTTTTTTGTTTTTAAAGTTTTTAAAGTTGAAGTGGAAATATTTTCTCAGTGGATTAACACGTTAAACGACAATATTGTGAATTGTGAATTTTTAATATCAGTGATCACATCGATTTATTGATCTGTTAGATCTTGTAATTGTAGCATTTATTATCATTACGAGAAATCTTTTCGATATGATAATTTACGTTAAATATGTAATGTGCTAAAATGATCAGTAAAAATATAAAATTAAAGTGAAATAAAGTAAAGATTTCCATGGCTTTATGATGTTTAACGTGTTAGATAAGAAAAGAAATATTTCTTTATTGAGCCAATAAATATTGTCTAAGTGAGATATTGAAATAACGTTTGCGTAATTTTGTATCTATTTGAATCATGATCGTTTTTAATAAATTTTTTTTATAACAAATATTTTTTTATAGATTTTTGAAAGTTAAAAAAAGAAAAAGTTAGAGAAAGAGTGAAGGATGAGTAGGAGGAGGAAAGGAGGGAGAGGAGGAGGGAGGGAGAGGAGGAGGAGGAGGAGGGAG
>NW_025223501.1:98358-166469 GCF_014066325.1 Apis laboriosa
ACAGAGAGAGAGAGAGAGAGAGAGAGAGAGAGAGAGAGAGAGAATTAACAAGAAAGAAAAACGAAGCAATCAAATTATCAATTAAATTTATTAGATACATTATTACCTCTATCCATAAATTTTAACTCAATTAATTTAATTTAATTTTAATTTGATTCTGTATTTGAAACCTCTTACTATTTCTTCATCCAATTCTACTCACTCAACATTTCATATATCACAACCTTATTAATTTATACTTTCGTTTCAAGTGAAGAAAATGAATCATTAATATCATCATAATACATGAAACAATACATGAATATATTTCTGTGTTTAAAAAATTTAATTAAATTCCTCCAAGATATTTTATCAATTCTTGTCAACCATTTATCTATTTATGATAAATCCCTAAGAAATACACATTGTCACAATGACACGTGCGTAAAATTTCTCGTTTCAAAGAATACCGTTCGCAAAGAAGTATCAATTACATAACATTAGAGCGATAGAAATTTCCTACAGAATTTATATTATGTGTATTATTTAAAAAAAAAAAAAAAAAAAAAAAAAAAAGGAAAAAAAAAAAAAAAGAAAACAAAAACTTCTTCGTGGTCACGGTCAATCGATACGTACTTGAGAGCTACGTTTCCCGGAACTTCGGCGTGAGACAGTGTGCGGAGGCGCCAGGGCGTCGAGCTCCTTCCGTTTCTTCATCTTCTTCGTCGGTTGACGAAGCGGCACTGTCACCGCCACCGAGTCCATCTCAAGCAACACCGAGCCGCCTATCTTCGTTTCGTTTCACAGGCGTGCCTATCGCGTACAGGAACTCTCCCTTCTTTTCCTCTTTCTTTTCTTTTCTTTTCTCTTTTTTTTCCCCTTTTCTTTCTCTCCGTCTCACTCTCACTCCCTCTCCCTCTTTATCAACCCCTGCACAATGCACTCGCGTCGATAATCATTCGCACCACAGGTTCATTTCCGTGCTCGAAATTCGGCCGCGTTTCCACTGTTCCGCCCGCGTGAACGCGACGATCTACGATTCACGGTCCCTCGATCACATCTTTCCGATTCTATCGCTCCCCCGTGAATAAAATATCTATTATACCGGTATATCGCGTGACTACTTCCTCTGAAAATCAATTGATTTTGCACGTCAAAAGGCATATTCTTTTCTTTTTTCTTTTTTTATCGGTGAAATATTGTATCTTGACTTGGAGTTTACATAATGAATTTTAAAAGTAGGAAATTTTTCAATTTTTGGTAATTATTGATCTATCATCATTGGGTTATACGTGATATCATAATAGTTTGGGTTGATCTTCGTGTTATGATGTTCGATCATGGTCAAGCATCGTTGTATAATTATTCACTGTAAGTGAATATACTCGTATGATTTAGAGATTAAAGGAACATTTTTTTTTTTGAAGGTTTAATTAATTAATATCGAAAATGTAATATCAATGATCCATTTCAAATAATGTAACACAAATCTATCTTAAATTGTTATTGTTTGGTTCACCTATGATCTAATGATATTAATTAAATAATACATATAGTAATTTTATTTACATTAATTATTTGCATGTATTTGTTAGAATCGAGAGGATTCTATAAATTTTAAGATTTTGTAGTCTGAGCGAAATAAAAGAATCATTTCAGGTCACTAGAGAAGTGTCCCCATTCTTTATTTATCCTTCCACTATATTTCGTCAGTATCTATCTGTACACCAATATGTACAGACACTTAAATATGTAGAAGCTACTTTTCCAATGATAATTTAAAATTTTCAAGTATACTTATTTTAAACTTATTTTAAATAAAATTAAACTAAAAATCTTATACTAAAATGAAAAAATTTAAAAGTGAAGAAAAAATTTAAAAGTGAGATAATTAATTTAGAAGCAATGAATGTTTAATATCTAAAAGATTTATATTTGCCTTCAATTTTCTAATTATAAAATATCTTTATTAAATTTTCCTGAATATTCTTTTAAAAACTCTTCTATAATTCAACGAGTAATTAAACATTTTTGAAAAAATTTAATTTAAAAATATTTTCCACTTGTCGAGAAATCATCGAATTCGAGAAAGAAAGTGAAATGAATCAAGCTTGTAAAATCTAGCAAATTTCCTCTGCACGCTCTTGTATCGCGACATCGATCGATCGATCTCGACAATACAACAGCGAGTTCTTGAGCGAAAGAGGTCGGGAGAACAAAAGCACGAGGAAGGTGACGGCAAACAAAAGCTCACCTAGTTAAGAAAAACCAAAGGACTACAAGAAAGGAGAAAGAAAAAAAAAAAATAAGGAAAAAGGGAAAAATGAAAAAAAATTGGGACAGAGCACGATAAAACGGTCACAATAATCGTAGCGATTTAAGTATATACGTATATTAGTCGAAGTTGTTCAAGGCAATCGTTTAGATAAGAGAATTCGAACAAAGCAATCAAATGCAAGTACATGTTGTTGACAACTGTAATATCAGGAAAAATGATATTAACTTGACAAATTTAAAATGTTACAATCAAGTATTGAATTTTATAATTCAAAGTGATATAAGATTAATTTGATTAATCTATTTTAAACTTTGTGTTATTTTTTTTTCTTTTTTGTTGTTTTCACTCCATCATTTAAAAATAATCAATTGCAGTTTTTTTTTATCGTTAAACTGAAGATGCTTATGTAAATTTTATATTATTTTAACTAAAAAAATAAAATCCTCTTTGGTGATTAAAAATTATAACGAATATTTTAAACAATCTTTTCTTTTACTTTTATATACATTTTCATATCATGAGTATTCATTATTAAATATTTTTTATAATAATATACTTTGCATTTTTTTATTTTATATCTTTGTATTCCACACATATTTGCACACATTTAAATTTTTCAAAAATACATAAACATCGACAGTCTTACTCTCATCTATCAAACTAATTTCATCTTGCGATCACTATTGCTTTAACAACGCTACAATATATATATATATATATCAATCTCTCCCAATTCCTCGATCCACGTTCGGTTTGCCGGAAGTTTTTCGCGAAACTTTAAAGGTGGAAAAAATTTATAATTTACAATTTGCAATTCGATCGATCCCTGATATCTTCTCTTCGATCAAAGAATGACGTAACTGATAAACTTTACACTATAAATCGTTGAACTATTACGTCGTAATAATGAAATTACGAAACTCGCGATTGATCACCGTCACGGACAAAAAGAGAAATACGAAGGGAGTACGATGGAAAGAGAAGAAATGCGTTACGAAGCGAACTTCGCCGCAAAACGCTTCGTACTGGCGGACCTCTTATCATCCTCTGCCCGCCTTACCTGACAACGTTTGCAGGTAACACCCATGCGAGTACACCGTCCATACGAATAAACATCATCGTTCACAACTATATATTTGTACGAGTATACGTTCACACAAGAGCAAATTGAGCACGCTTGATCACATATCTGAGGAGAACAATGCGGCGGATATGTGTTTGTCACTGAGTATTATATTTTATTGTTGTACGGAAGAGAAAGAGTTATCTCTTTTCTTTTTGTCTGCTCTTCTAATTCGATGCGTGGAACACACATCGGTGTGTTATGATCAATTCTCTGTGATTCGTGTATAATTTCGGCCAGTAATCAAGTCGATTATTTGAAATTCTGATTTAATAAAAAAAAAAAAAAAAAAAAGAATTGGAATATCTGAATAGTTTTCAATCGTTGAATCTTATCTACTTTGATTTTCATTATGTTTTTGTAATGTACTATTATTTTCAATCGTTCAAAAACGTTTAAGATATATATGATTATTATTTAATGATATTTTAATGTAATTATAAATTATAATTAAAAGTTATAACAAAAATAAGTTGATCAAGTTATAAATTTAAGAAGTTAATATATAATAGTAAGTATTTCATTATACAAAAATATATAAAAGTAAAAAAAATATATTATTTTATTCTGCTCGCTTTATTGCAGAATATATGATTTATAAGAAAGAACAATGAAAGAATGATAAATAAAAATCTGATAGATACAATTACAAGAAATTTTAAATCATTTTTCATAGAATAAATGGAATCAATTTTGTTAAAAAAAAATAAAAACATTCAATGGTAATAGGCAAATTTATAAGATATATAATATAAAAAATTTATAAAATATATATATTTATAAGAAATATAAATTTAAAATTTATATACAATATTTCAAATAATCTTTTTGATGATTGAAAAGAGAAACGTTTCATGCAATTAGTGAAAAAAAACGCATCTTTTAATTAATGGCTCTGTTTGCATAGAAAATCAGTGGTTCATTAAAATTAATTAAACATATTTATTGCATCGATTAATACTTAGAACAGAATGAAAAATTGGAAGATTAATATTTCACAAGAGAGAAATTATAAAAATATTTTCACTTTACATCTGTTAATAATAATTATCACTTTTGATTTCAATTATAATTGACTTTAAGAATTAATTATTCTTTATCAAGATACTTTTATCAAGATAAAATGTTTTAAGAGTGTTGCAAGATTCTTCCACTACAAAATATTTTATCTACAAGTTGGATAATAAAATAAATGAACAAAATACATGCTATATTTGGAATACTTTTGATCAGAAATTGACTTCCGAAATGAAGATTAGAGAGTAATAAATATTCGATAAATGTATTTTCAACTCTCTATAATATCATGTCGTTTAAATATTAATTATGCATTACTATATCTATAAGTATTTTTTATAATTTTATTAATCTTACCAATAATAAAAGCAATGTATTTATAAATATTATTAATTCTTTTTTAATTTCTTTTTTTTTTTTATATTCTTTTTTAATCAGAGTGAAAAAAATGTTATTAATAGCGTAGTAATTTTTTTTTCGTTACAAAAAATAATTCATTAATATAGAATTAAAAAAAAAAGTAGAATATAAAATATAATAGGTAAAAAGTATAAAAAGTATAAAAAAGTCATAGTAAAAAAGATTAAAAAATATAAACATACTAAAAATAAGATCTTGAAACGATAGATCAGATAGAAGAGAAAATATAAAAAATAGAACTTTAATATACTTGATTATAAGAAAAAGAAAAAATAAAATCTTTAGGATGAAAATGAAAAAATTCTATAAAAAAACATTTTAATTCATAAAAACATTTATAGGAATAAATTTCAACAAAGAAAAATTCATAAAGAAAATAAAACTTCGATGAAACTATTTGAATAAATCTGGAATCTTCGTGTATAAATATCTCATGATATTTTATAATTTCAAAAAACTTATATCGACGGTTCTTTTTTAAGAAAAAAACTAAACTTTCTATTGAAATAGAAATTTTTTTACAAAAAGAAGAATTTTAAAAAATGGAATAATTATTTAGAAATGATCGAAAATCAAAATAGCTAATGTATTTGCAATTTCATAGAACGACTCTATAAATTTCTAGTTTCACGAAGGTTGAGCATATACGATCTCTTTGTAACATGCAATGAATGACAAAAACATCGTCATTATGGTACTCGTGATTAGCAACGATCAACACTGTGATCCAATAATCATTTCCGTTTCAAATTACATTTTCGCAAAAATATTACATTGAAATACAAATGGAAAATTAAATTGAATCTTGTTTTATTATATTCTTGCTTTTTGTTTTATTTTTGTTTTATTCGCAATTTTTTTTTTTTCGTTCATCAAAAAAGAATTCAACTTTTTGTAGTATTGCGCAATTTTTCATAAATATTACGATATCACATTTATAACAGAAATTTACAGTAAGAATTATCGATTGAAGATCGAAAATGAAAATTAATTTAAATATTATTAAATAAGAAAATTTCCCATGGAAAATCTTTTTTTTAATCTTTTTTAATTTTCTTATTATTAATTGTTTTGAACAAGATCTTCTTTAGAAAACTATTTAGAAATTTTTAGGAACATCTAATAAAAAAATAATTCGTGCAATTAGTATAATGCAATAAATAATTTTTTAACTTTTTATATATTCTTGTTGTGTAAAACACCAACGTTATAAATTCGTTCCAAGAATCGATTTCCAAGAACCTGTAAATTTCTGTTTATTTTTAACGCTTATATCTTATCAATTCCAGGACAGTATCAAATGATTCATTACCTTGTTAAAGTGAATCTCAATGAAAATTTAAAAAAATAAAATAGCAATTTCGTATACCGTAATTTATTATTCTAAATAATTCTAAATGATTGTCGAGCTATTATTATTAATTTATCGTTAATTTTATTGGCACGATTAATGTTTGCTAATAATTCAACAGTCTATTTGCACTTCTAAATTTCATGGTCAATTAGTACAAAGCGTAGACAAATCTCTTAGTTATTTCGAATGATCCAATAATTTGTAAAGTATCGAATTTCGATATAAAAAATTCGGAAGTTTATCGACTTGAAATTACATTTATTATTACAATTTATATAATATGAATTTATAAATATTTGAAATCTTTTTGTTTGAATTTAAATTTATATTTTTTTTTAAATTTTAAAGAAAAGTTTCAATATTGAAAACAATATATTAATTTATTTTTATAATTATACTTTTTTTTTGCAAATAATTATAAAAAATATTAACCTTTTTTATCTTTTTTATAATTGAATCGAATTTTAGGGAAACAAAGTTATGTTGATGTATTATTCGAACTAATTAACAAACTATGTTTTATTTATCTTCATAAAAAGATATAGTGAAATTATTATAAGTATATTTTCATGTTTTTACAAAGAAATGATAATATAAAGAAATAATCGTTAATTGCATTATTTTATATTTCTAACTAAATTAAAATTAGACGAAATGAAATAATTTAAAAATATAATTAATAAAACTATCATATTAATGCTTAAAATTACCGTTCATTGGTCCTATATATTTATCATATACGCTGTGATCTATTAGAATCGTGAGGCTATTTAAGCAAATTAACCCTCTTATATATACACCCCTAAGGGATTGACACACAACTCTTTGTACGTCACTCTATTAGAGACACTTCTATGTGCTCGTTGGACAATTGGGAATCAATAGAAGAGGAATAAAACTACACTTGTCGACCATTGAATGTTTTAAGCGGCAAAGATCACGAACACTTGTGCATGCGGAACTTGACCTATGTCTCGTATAAATTATAGATTCTGATCGATTTCCGAATTACAAATTGCACAATAGAAAAATAACAAATTGTTCAACTCACACGATTTGTAACTTAATATACCGATAAGATGAATTGTGAATTAAGTAAATAACAAATATTATTTGTCAAACGAAATTATCAGAGAAAACAAACGATATAATATGAAGCAAAGAGCGTAGACAACGCCTCTGCTGCCATCGCGTACCACCCGCTCTGTGTGCAAAATATCGACTGACTGAGGGTTGGTACACGATCGTGTATAGTCTACTAGGGGTTCCTACGATAACAATTCAACAGTACATAGGGAATTTCGAATTGACACAAAGCGGAAGTGAAAAAAAAAAAACAGAAAAGAAAAAAGATAAAAAAAAAGGTGCGCACATTTTTGTGATAATAGAGATGCTGCAAATGATAATGCAATCGTTCAGATTCATGAGATATCGATATATTGTTATCGTTAATATAAAATATTGAATTTCATGTCTATTATTTAAATTTTTTTTAAATTTTAAATAAAATGAAAATTGTAACCAGAAAGAAAACGATAATAATAATAATAATAACAATGATGCTAATCAATATAGATAGATATTGACAAATCTTGGATTAATTGATTCATTAAATTGAATCAGAAAATATGTTAAAGTATTGATAATTTTCGATTAAAGAATAATTTCATTAAAAATAAATAAGATGGAATAAATAAAAATATTCGAATTGTTATTTATATCTTTCAGTTTCCATATTTATTGTTTTTGAATATGAGTTTTTGTTTATGAATTCACACTAATTTATAATTATATAATAATTTAATAACAATTTATAAAATTGTTAAAAGAATGAAAATAGATATTCATATTTAAGATATATAGATATAATAAGATTATATAGATATAATATTCTTTGTGTTTACCTATATATTTTGAATTAATCATGTTATATTATATATTACATAATCTTGACATGTATCTAATAAATATTTGATTGGCACAATTATAATTTAAAATTATAAATTAAAATCTTAAATTAAATTAAAATTATTAAGATTAAGAAACAGATAATCATTGATATACAAGTTACTAAAATGAGTAAAAATGAATATAACAAAATTCATAGATATATGAAATAAATCATTTTTACTGTAAAATATTATTTTACAATTGCAAATTCAAATTCATTTCAGTATTAGTTCCAGAATAAAAGCGGCACAAAGCAATTTTGACAATCATTAATCATATTTCTATATCATATTAATATCATTTTAACAACATGATATAAATATTATATAATTGTATAATTATATATATATATAATTAATAATAAATATTTACCTGATTTTATAGATATATCCATTTTTTTAATTTCTCCATATAAAATAACAGCTAACCAAGATAGTGCTATCAGCCAGAAGGTAATTAAAACACCTGCCATCCATAATGATATGATTCTCACATCAGACTTGCTACATCCACAAGAATCGGTCTGTTTCATTTTAATTGTGCCACTTAGTCTATGTTTTCTATAATACAATATAAATTTTTTAAATAATTTAGATATTCTTAAATACTCTAAAATTTAAATTTAATTAAAATTTTAAATAATAATTTTAAAAATGCGTTCTTTTTCTTTTACCGTTTTATTTTTTTCTTCTTGGGTGTGAGATCCAAATCTGATATATCGGAATCAGTGTCTGACAACAGATCAAGTAGATTTATTGTTTCTTTGTTATTCGAATTATTCATTATGATGAAAGAATCATAGCACGGGTCATAAAGTTAAAAGACGGAATCGTATTGACGGCCAGTTTGATAACATAACCTCTTTAATTGAAATGTCAGTCATTAAAAGATCTATTTTTATTAGTGATCTATTAATATTTGATCTAATTATTTCAACTACATATTACGTAACGAAATTTAAAATTACTCATAATTTTCACATATTATTGCTTTGGTATAGCTACGACTGAAAGATTCATCCCTTTATATCTTTTATAACCTAACCTGTTCGTGCATTCTTACATAGCATGTTCATTTCGCATATTCTGACATCTGACGGAAAAATGAATAAATAGAGAAAAATGCATTTGATGTGAACTAAAATAATTAAATTTATTCTATGAGATTAATTCTATTTTGTGAATGTTTTGTGAACGATCCGTCATCTTGACAGAATTCATGAATATTTATTAATTTAATTTTATCTCACGAACGGTGTAATGTAGTGTATATATATATTTATAATATAGATATAAATAATAATTAAATAAGAAAATGGTAAATATAATTATTAATTGTTATTTTAAAATGATAAACAATTATTGATCAATTTCAAATAAAATATAATTGAATTTCTATATTAAATTCTTGCAACTATTATAATAAGTTATATTTTTGTTTAATTTGTATATTTTTATATATTTTATAATATTTATATATATAAAATTAATTAAAAATTATAACTTTTACTATAATTACATTTTTTTAATAAAAAAAATATTTATTTTAAATATTTCACTTCAGTGCTGTTTTTAATTAATTTCAAATTTTCAATTGTTGCTTTCAATTAATCCTAAAAATGTATAAATATATTATATATAATATACGATAAAATTATTTTCATTTCAAGTAAAACGAAATGAATTTAAAATAATTTATAACCTTATGATGATGAAGAAACAATCTTAAACTGTATTTCCTTTTTTTTTATTATTTTTTTTTTTTAATATCCTTTCATTTGTTAAAGGTTTCAGGTTCGAAAAGTTCGTTGAAAGAATAGTCCTTCTAATGCATTAATTAACTTGCATAGCACGTTACAACGCTTTCCATTGAAGACAGTATCGCATCCGGTAGAAGTTCGGTCAAAAACAATCTACGTGGATCGCATATGACTTCGCTGCAAATTTATCAAAATTTATATTTATATCGTTAAATCAATTCACTACAATATCTAGTGAATTCAATAAATAAATCTGAGCTTTTTTTACCTGTTTAATTCTAAAAAAAAATATTTAATTAATAGGCCAATAGAATGTATTATATTTTTATTTAATTCTCCAAAATAATTAAATAAATTTGATTACAATTTTTTTAAGTATGTATGATTGAATTTTTAATAATATTTTTATATACTTTTAAATGTTTTTTCTAAGAATTTTTTCCTGTGAAATTCGTTAAATGATTATTCATGAAATTAGAAATATAAAGATTCACTGATTTTTTTGACAGTTGAAGATTGCGTTGGTGTCTGAACGTTCGGTTGGCTGGATGTGACACAGCCGAATTTTAAAATCGCATCAGCTATGCCGACATCTTGCCTTCGAGGCGCCCAGTTAGAATCGTGATAATGTTCTTCTTATAAAAAATAATTAATATAAATGAAACACTCAATCACAGTACACTTTGACAATTAAGAAATTTAATCAGAATGCAATCTCTTCTTGCTTTAGAAATTTTGTTAACATTTCAATAAATTACAATCAATTTTAATATACTTTTATCATATTTTATAAAAAATTATAAAAAATATTAAAATGAATAATTATTTACTATTACATTAAATTATTAGTATTATTTTTAATTGTATTTAAATATTATTACTGTTAACGATGATTAATTATTTTAAATAATTCAATTAAAAAACTAATACTCTTAAATATAGAGTACTTTCTTCAATTTTTTGTCATAATGTTGACAAATCACTCCTCTTAAAGAATTTCAAAAATCAAACCCAAAGTAAGAAATTAAAACTTACCAAAATTATTCACATTATATCTTCTCAAATCTTTACTATAATCTATAAATCTCTTCTAAAAAAAAGTCAAATATCAAAATGAAATTAAAAAAAAAAATCAAAACTTATCAAAAAATCTCACCTTAACAAAGTAAAAGAAATAATTTTCAAACAAATCAAAACATTTTTCATTGAAGTTTAATAATTCTCATAAGTCGATGCTCCAAGATTTTAAAAGTGACATGATATAACTGTAAATAAAATTGCTGAAATAAAATTTTAATTTAATTTAGTAATTGATTAAATGAATTATCGATTGAATTTATTTATCTGAACATGAATTCCTCTTACTTGGATTAAAAATCATAGTGGAAAGTATCAATGAACTATTACATGAATACACCAGTTATACGAATTAGTTGGTTCCCAAACAAGTTTAGATAAATGGAGTTCCTACTGTACAGTAAATCGACGCGTGATTCAAAAGAGACACCTGCATGAGACTGGAGGCACGCCAAATAACTGATAGCGTAGGCGTCGTGACTTCGAAGACGATGTCGAATGATCTAACGTTCGAGAGGGGATGAAGTTTCCCTGTACTTCTTACTCCATTGGTCGGGAACCGATTCTACGATTCGTGTATTCCTTCTCTCCGTCTCCTGTTCTTCCCGATCGTTCTATTGCCGGTATTAACGAGTTACCACCTTCCGGTCGAGCAGGCGTTAACGAAGATCTTTTCAACAAGCACAGCTGCGAATTTTTGCATCAATTGTTTGTTCTTTCCTCATTCGATGAGTCCTGGTTTAGAAAAGAAACGAAAATGATGCAGAAGCAAAGAATTTCGACCCTTTTATGATATATTTTGTGCTATTATCACGTTTATTATTTGTCTCGAAAGATTTATTTCTTTAAAAATTTCATTATTTTAACTTATACAACTCTCATTTATTATAGAACTTTATATAGGTGTATATTATTTATTAAAAAGTAGTTAGGAAGATTTGTTTTAAATTTTGTAATTTTTATTTGCATTCCGTATACAATCACATTATTATCATATTGTACATATTGTAAAAATATGTATCGATTCAGATCGAAAAATGAGGGAACGAATTAATTGAAAAGGATACTCGATACTTTTAATGTAACAATTTATTTGCTTCAAAATTATATACTTTGTCAAATATTTATGTTATATTATATATATATATTTTTATCTTGAAATAAAGTTAATAATTGTTATTAGACTTCTTATTCTATATTTATTTCTGATTAAAATAAAATTAAGATTAAAATTATTGAAATATTGAGATTAATAAATATTGGAGATTTGAAAAAAAAATATTATTGAAGAATATAATAGATAATAGATAATAAATAAAACTAAATGCATAAACGCAATTTTTCAAAATCTCTTTACCAAAATTTAAATTTCTTTCATCTAAGAATATTCTTCCATCTTAAAACTTACAATTGAAATTAATATAAAAATACTTGGCAAACAACATTGAAACTAATAATTACCGATAAATGCTAATAATTTTCAAACAATTCAAAAATCCTTGAGCAAAAGCAATATTTACTTACTATTAAATTAAACATTATTCCTCTACAACGAACAATGCCCTTCCATCCAAGAATTGCGATAGAAATTGCAACAAACTCGCGTAACCAACCGGAAGTACGTCCGAAAAGCGGGAGCGGATACCTTTAAAAAGGATGAAAATGTGTTCACAAGTATAGAAAGCATTCGATGGGTTGGAAGTGTTCGATCGCGAGCGGAGGATCTCCCGGGTCTTCGTGACTTCCGGTTCTGGACGACGCGCGTGTGCCAGCGGCGATGACCGGATATGGCGAAGAACCGACTGACCAAATCGTTCGTTCGGCGAGTCCACCGCTTCGTCTACAACGAGCTTTTCATGCGAATCACGCGTTCCCCTGTACCAAATACCAAGCTCGTATCGGTGACATCATACTCTTGCGTTGTATACCCGCGTGCACAGGTGAACGTGTGCCCGAGTATACAGTTGGATGAGACGATGTCGTTGCTCATAGCAAGAATCAATTTTCTTTCTTACTTCTTCTTAATTTTAATGATGATTAGGAAAGATGTTCAATCTGTATGATAAAAAAATGACATTGTGTTATTCCTTGATTTTTTCTTATTACGATTAGTTTATTATTTTTACATATTTTTACTCGTTTTCATTTTTTTTTTTTTTTTTTTCACAGAAGAAAGCATGCGATGTGATTATGCATTGATTGATAAATCAAAATCTTGTTGTTATCACCTCAAAGTTTGTCTTCTCAAGTTTTTTATGGATACGCGTTATGATTATATGTATTTACACGTATCATTTGTATATGGATATTTATATGTTTATTTGTTATTATATAAATATTATGTACGTATAATTATACTTTTTTTTATATAGTTTTTTTTTATCTCTATATGATTTAGATTCAACTAATATATATATTTTTTTTCTTTTAAAACAATTAGATCTTTGTTTTTAAAATTTTCAATAACAATTTTTATTGAATAATGTATTAGCTTTTATTACAATTTACAAAAAACTTTTTGATAATTCTAATCTAAAAAAATTGTTACGACTTTAAAATAAACAAGATATAGAATTATAAATAATAAATAATAAACAAGATATAGAATTATAAATTATAAATATTTGTTGTACAAGAAAAAAGTAAAAATCGATATAATTTTATAAAAAAAATATTGTTATTTTTATTTTTATTAATGAATTCTCAATCTGGAAGAGAATGAATATAAAAATAAAATATTTAACACGATAACATGATAAAACGAATAACGATAAAAGATTGATAATACTGCATAAAAATAAAAATTATAAATATTAATTATCAATATTATGGAATTCAATGATCCACGATGAAATTAAAATAATAAATCTAAATGAATCTTTCATTTCCTCAATTTTTACTTCCCAAACGACAATAGCAATAAAAAAAAAAATAAAGAAAAATTAAACAATATTCAACATTAATGGAGAATCAAAATAGAGATTCCAAATAACTTAATTTTTAATTTTAATAGAAGATTGGAAAAAAAAAGTTTCGAGATTCGAAGGAAAAAGGAAGAAAAATCCAAAAAAATATTCGCGGAAAAAGTCATAGTAGGATTCAGTGATTCGTGGCCCATCGAGAATTTCTTTCTGTTCCTCTGTACGTCACAATATTCACATGACAAAGTTCGAAGTGTAGAGGAGAAAAAAAAAAAACCGAGAGAAGAATAGTTAATCGGTAAACAAATCACGTACTTGTGGATGCATATATAAGACCATAGAACGTTGTGTACTTACACGACGAGCGAAAGGAACGCACGAATGCTGCGTATGTCCATACCTTTCATCTGATTCTGGATATTCGGATGTTTAATTTTGATTTATTAGAAAAACGAATAAATATATTTTGTACATTTATCAATATAAAAAGAAATGATTTACGTTAAATAATTTATATTTATTTTAAAGAAAAAAACTGTGTATTGTTTAGGATTGGAAGATTGAAATAGAATAAAATATATTCATTTCAAATTACAATGAAATAATTCATTTGTTACTTAATATAATGATAATGGATTTTAAGAGATTTCGAATAAAATGTAAAATTGCACATTTCTCTTTTCTGTTTTTTGCAAACGCAATTTCAATATTATGAGATATTATGAGGTTACGTTAATAAGTAAATAATTGTCATATTAAAATTGATTATAATATTATATTATTATAATTGATTGATCTTCAATTCTTCAGTTTCAAATCGGCAATATCTTAATAGCCACCCTTTCGATAGACGAAGAAAGAAGCGAAAGGCATAAGGAAAGAAGTAGGCCGTGCAAATGAGGTAGCCTGCCGAGGTGCTCTGGAACTAAAAAATCCCAGTTGCTAATTGAAGAACAAACAGACTCAGTTCAACACAAGATTCTGCGTGAAAAATCGTGACGACAATGAAATTTGGTTTGACGACGTCATTTACAATACAGAATATTTGCATATCTTTCACTTTACAAAACAAAAATAAGTCATAGTTTATCCAAGTATAAAAATATTCTTTCAATTTTTACATTTTTTTCCCCTCATTTTTTAAAATGGAAAACAAAAATAAATATTAAAATATTAATTAATTTATCAAGAATGACGAATGAATCTCTAATATTAATATTAATTATCTTTAATATTATAATCATGTGATTAGTCATTCAAATTAAATCATAATTTATATTCAATTTTGGAATATTTTTAAATTTTTTTTTACGAGATATATAAATATAAATGAAATATATAAACTATATTAGTATAATTTATCATATGTGTATGGATCATTAACAATAACAATTAACCCTACTTGAGAAGAATAAGATAATTAGTTTCACTTGGCAACTTTTCCAACTAACCGTTTTACAGCCGATTCATAATTAACGGTACTTTAATTTGCAAGCTCCCGATACAATTATCACCGTTATCGTTAAGTTTATTAAAACTATCTTACTATCTTACCAAGGCAAAACAAGAATCACTAATATTATTCTTAAAATAATCAAATAATCTTTTGCACAAATATCAGTTCTAGATACTAAAAACCATTGTCTATTACGTAATTTGAAATCCCGATAATCTTTCAAAATAAATGAAATAATAATCGATGAATTAAAAAAACAAATTAATTTGATTAATTTCTAATAATTGATCGATTTATTCCTAATAATCTTAAGAGTTCCTTAATTTTTAAAATCTTAAATTTTAAATCAAAATAAAAATCAAAAAATCGATAGATAAATTAAAAAAAAAAATTAAGTCTTACCTTCAATTTTTTTTTCAATTAAGTTTTACCTTCATTCCTCGCTAATAATCCCAATAAGCTTTATAATTTTTTCACTTCATATAAAAAAAATTTATTTAATATTCATCACCTGGTTTTAGTAGTTTTAAAAAAATCTTCAATCACAATCGTTTTCAATTCACCGATATTCGTGAAAACTATTATCGGTTAACTTCCGCGTAAAATCGATCGATAAACGAGTCAAACCAACAATTTCCATTAAGATAACCGCGATCCGCAAGCGTGACGCAGCGAATGAAGGAAAAAAAAAAAAAAATATTGTTTCGACCGGTTTCAAAACAGATTTTTTATCTGAATAGTATATCGTGCTCCTTTCCTTATCGTGCAACTATAACTGATAATTATTTTTCTTCTTTTCTTCTTTTATTTTCCCTTTTTTTCTTCTCTTTTCTTCTTTTTTTCAAACCTGATGTCTCTAATGATCTATCACCAAATATAACCAGGTATCCCACATTATGATAAATCAACGTATCTTAGTTGTGATTATCAGACCGTTTTCACGGTTCGTGGCTCGCGAGTCGAATACCACGACCCGTTTGCAGATCAGTGTCGCCTCGACCAGGAAATCGGTCTCGTCTTACAGGATGCCAGTGCGTCAATATTGACACATTTCTTACGAAATCGTATAAGAAAAAATGAAAATTGAAAAGAAAAAGCAAAGAATTGAAAATTTGATGAATTTTTACAGAAATCGAAGATCATTGGGTCTAGAAAAATTTCAAGATTATTCTTCAACATTTAATAATAATATGATAACGAATTTATTGAAGTAATAATGGAAAGTTTGTTTTACTTTTTATTAAATATAAAATAATAAAAGTTTTCATAGATTAAATTATAAGTAAGAATAAAATAGAATTATTGAAATAATTTTTAATTAAATGAATAATGAAGAATTCGCCACAGTAATGGATTATTGGACGTTGTTATTGAATACTTAATGAATAATTAAAATTTATACTTTATATTTATATTATACTTTTCATAATGGTTTTAAATATAATTTGAATATTTAAAAATTTAAAAGTTTGAAATTTTAAATATTTGAAAATTATTTTTTTTATTGTTCTAAAATTAAAATAAATTCAATATTTCGAAATATTTGAATTAAAAAATTACAAATTTTTAACATTTCAATATTTTTTAATTATATAATTTAATAATCTGTAAATTTTAAAATTCAACATTTTTTGAATTTAAAAATTAAAAAAGTTGTTAAATAAAATATTGTCAAAATTTTAATATACTATTCAGAATAATAGAATTCACTTAGATTGCACATGTAATCAATGATTACGAAAACAGGAAATTGATATGATCAATCAATGGACAATAGTAACAATGAATGATGAATTCTATAATATATATATTATATTCTATATATATTATATAATATATATATATCTAACAATTGCGAAAAATTATTAAAGCAAATTCTATTATTAGTTTATAGACATAATAATTTGATATTTTATTTCATGTTTCTAAATTATTAATTTTGTGATACCATCAAATTACAAAAAAAAAAAGAAATTAAAGGGAATAAACAAGAAAATTCAAATATCAACACTTTTATTCTTCATTCGTGTAAAACTTCATTTGTTTGCTAAGAAACATTAAATAACAATAGCATTACCCGTATATAAAATTACAACGTGAACATTAAAAAGAAGTAAGAATTATGTAAATAATTAAGCACATTCTCGAAAAAAACAAATAAATACATATATGAATGACAACAAAATTCTTGTGATATTTAGTGATCGTCATTATTATCAATTACTATTGTAAATAATAATGAAAATATTTTGAATAATAGAAATTTTTGTAAAATGAATAAGTGCAGAAGTAAAAATCCAATAATAATATTATTTTGATACTTAACTGTGCGATTCATTCATAATAAAGTTGTAACCACTTGTGCAATAAAAATTATATAATTAACGTGTTTAACAACGAAAATTAAATATTATTTACATATTTTTTATATGTAAATTTTTAAATATTTAATCAATTATAAGATAAATCACAATAAAAAAAATAGAAATAAAATTTCAAAATATTGCAATATTTGACTAAGAAAATTTTTAATTAATAATATATATTAAAATTGAATTCAAATTTATAGATTATCAATTATAGAAAATTAAATCTTCTAATGTTATCACATAACGAGTTGAACATACATGCATTTAAATATGTTTTTTTTTTACATTTGTGTAAAAGTACTATAATAATATATTTAAATTTCTCGCATACTATCTCCTAATAATACTTTAAACTTACATCTGACTATGTGATTGGCTATCAATATTGGCATAATTTTCTTACAATTAAATTTGAAAATGTTATTATAAATATTTCTTAATTATATTCATTTAACTTTTCAACTATTTACCGATTAATATACTATGCAAATTGAGTTATTTAAATAGTACAAAAATGAAATTTAATATATACTAACAACTATCAACAACAATTAAAATAAATTCAGTCTCTTGACAACAACAAATGTAAATGAAAACGAATGAAGTAATAAAAAAATTTTATCTCCTTTAAAAAAAATAAATTAATAAAACAACCCTTTAACAAATTACATTACTAAATTCTAATATAAGCATTTTTTAATCAATTATGATATGGTTCTCATTCTAAACAATTGTAACAAAAAAATCAACGAAACGTTAAAAGAGAAATAAATATATAAGACATATGTAATAACTATAAAATTCATTAGTGAAGAAATCGGAATTCTTATAGATTAATTTTATCCTAAATTAAACCTAAATAAATCTTAATATAACGCATAATAAAGCAGACTATAACATTTGTGCTTTAACTGGATTCATAAAATGCATATATCGATTATTCAAGATAGAAGAATAATCATTAAATAGTGTCCTTAATAGAGATCGCAATACAAAGATAATTATCGCATAGCGATGATTTTTCAATATTTCAATTTCTTCGATTCACTATCTGCTGTTACAGATTAGTTAGTCTACGGAAATTATTATTCTAGCATTTAAGAATTACATATAGTTGTAAATCTAAGGCATACAGTTTTGATATGCTAAATTATAGTATCCTACCATGACTATAATTAAGAAAATCGAAATTTTTCGAATTTTTTTATTTCTAACTTAGGTCTACCTTGAAAATTCTTTTAATCTATTTAATAATATACTAGTAAAAAATTTATATAAATAGAATGAAAAATATTCCATCCTGAATATATTTTTCTTGTTTTTTTTCCTATTTTTAAATATAGACTGTAACTTTTCGTTATATTGCAATTGCAAAAAATTAACAAATAATATAAGATTATTTTAATTTTTAAGCTTATAATTTGTATTATTAAATATTATATATCTTGTAAATGTCTATATAACATGTAGTACAATGCCGTTTTCATTAGGCTATCATTGACTATTCTTACAATATTCAGTAAACTATTCTCTAAGCATTCAGTAAAGATTCAAGAGAGAATTAGTTTTGTATGTTACTTATTAAAATTGCCAAGAAGTGTATGTTGCTGTCCATGGAGTGACGACTGACCAAGATGGAAATTGTGCTAAGAATCGTTTGAATCTTAAAGATGTTTGGTGTTCACCATGTAAAAAATGACCACCTAGTGCTATTGATAAGCATGGAGTTTTCGGCATATTATTTATCTATATAAGAAATACATAAATATTAAAAATATTATTAGCGAAATTAATATACACTCATTCATTTATTTAAGAGTTTCATAGTTTACTTACATTCAATTCAAGAGAAAATGTGAAAGGAACACAGTCAGATGCACAAGAATAATAAATAAAATATGTTTCTCTATTGTTCCATTTAGGTCCTTCTAATGGTTTCCCTTCTAAAATAGACCACTTCTGTAAATGAACCCCTTTATATGGAGATAAAATTATACTTATATGATCAGGACCTAGTAAAATTTTAATTGATTTTTTTATTTTCTCTTCTTTTTATTTATTTATTTAATTTATATGATAATAAAAGAATTACCTGTAACATTAAAAGTAAAACTAACAATATTTTGTTTTATAGACTTTGAAATAAGTTCAAGTTTTGTTGGAATACTAATTAATGGAGCAGGGCCTGGAATCCAACTTGTTTTCCTATTTAAAATATTTTTATATTATATTATTAAGTATTATTTGATTAAATTTTCTCTAATATTTTTTAAAATAATATAATGTTGAGTATATTAAAAATACCATAAAAATGTTGTAACAGGCATAAAATATGGTAGGCCGCAATATAATTCTTTTTCACAATCTTTTATTGTTGACATTACTGCACCTATTTCAGGTACTACAGCTTCTACACTATGTGGACTATTCATATCTAAATCAGCTATCCAATATCCCGTTCCAGAATAACGTAAATTACCATCAACATCATAATATTGTTTTTGTGTGTGCTGAATATATATAAATCAAATATTTTTTATTATAAAATTATCAATCATTTCAATTATTTAATTCAATTATAAATCAATCAGAATTTAATTATAAAAATTACCGCAATCATAAATCGTTCTGGTGCTAATGATGATAAATCACCACTATAAGGAAAACCAAGTGGAGTTAAAATTAATACTCCTATAGTTATTAAAAATATTCCCATTAATACACTTAAGATTCTCTCTGCATTTTTTATTAAAAGTACAAATGGTAACTAAAAATAGAATATTATATTAGATTTTTATGATATAATAAAAAAGATTTTTTTAAATGGCTTAATAACTTAACAATATACCGTGAAACTAAGTAGCAGAGAAAAGAGGATGCATAACATATTAGCCATAACAACTTCCGAATTTATACTGCTACCAGATCGTCCCATTATAGGTATAAAAAGATAAAGAGCTCCAATTATTAAATAAAAAGATTGTATATAAGGTAAACATGTCGTCATTAAATAATAAAACAGCCATTTCCAACCTATGAGCAAAATGAATTAAAAATAATATAATTAAGAATAACATTAATTTCACTATAATAATTCCATGATAAAATAATTCATTGATAAAATTATATATACCTCTCCATTTGTTAAAGAAATTACATCGAATTATATTTCCAACAGTAGGAAATACAACCCAATGTAATGGTATAAAACCAGATCGTATCTCAAATACAACACAAAAAGAAAGAACAGATATCCATATTATGGAATATGAATCACAATATATTTGATATAAAGTCCATGCAGATTTAACTTCCTATAAAACGTTAATCAAAATTAAAAGATTTATAAAACTAAGAATATCCATAATATATATATATTTTAAAATATTATTATAAACTTGCCTTTTTTTGACGTGAGCCAATGAATAAAAAAAATGTCATTGATATGAAAATAGTTGGAACCACATATAGAAAAAATAACCATGCTGGTCTTGCATACCAACTCATAACTTTTCCAAGTTTAGTAAGAATAAGTGCGATTAATGTGCATGAAAGTATAGATACTAGCCATGAAACAATTATTGCTCCCGTACATAATAATAAATGTTTTAAATATATTGATTTTTTCGTATCTAAATTAAAATTTAAAATTTTGATTACATTAAAATTATATGTTAATAAATTTGATTTAATACTACATATACGTACCTCGACGAGCATTTTGTATATTTAAATATATCGAATATATACTAACAATTATGCTAATAATATTAATTGTACATGCCATATATTGAGGCCATCTGATAACAAATGTACCTAAGAAATCAAAAAATACAGGATTTCCTGTATGATCTTGAAATGGTATTTCGGATAAATAATTATCTAATATTATTCCTTGTAATAAAGCAAGAATATTATCTCCAGTTCTTTGTAAAGATCCTAATGGTATTTGGTGAATATTATCAAATTTAGTATGGTATACATAACCATTAGTTGCCCATGCAAAATCAAGGCCTATAATTTTTTAAATATATATATAATATATAAATATCTAAAAAATAAAAAAAAGTATAAAATTAAAATAGATAATATAAAATGAATACCAGAAACATTTCCAAAATCTCTAAATATTCGAAAATCAGTATCTCCAGGTACAATGCCACTTTCAAAGATTTCTTGAGCTAAGGATGATGCATAAGGATAAGGAACAGATGTAGCATATATCTATAAAAAAAATAAAAATATATTAAAATATCTATAGTAATAACAAGTATAAGATAATTTATACTATTATTATTACTATTACTATTATTACTATTACTATTATTATTATTATTATTATTCAATGGTACTTGAAGCATCCAAGAACTATCAGGTCCAGCCTGAAACAATAATTCACGACCACCAGCACCACAAGCTTCTAAATTTATAAAAGCTCTCACTTCTTTAGCCCAAGGATGTTGTGTTATAAAGCCATGGGAAGCCTGTATAATTTTTTAAAATATTAATTAAATTTCATTCATTTATCAATGATTATATATAATTAATATACCTGTAATAAATTTTCTTCAGCACCATTAAATAAAAATATAATGTTATGCTTTAATAATTTTGAACTATGACTAATTACACGTAAAATTTCTAACATCACAGCACAACTAGCTCCATCATCAGATCCACCTAAAAAAGAAAATTAATTTAATATTTAATTATTGATCATTAAATAAAATTTTTTCATAATCATTACCGGGACTTTCTGGAAAAGTATCAAAATGACAATTTATCAATAAACTACTCTGAGTAGATCTATGAGGACCAATTTTAACAATAACATTTTGAACATTTCTATATACATTTGTCATTCCATCTAAAAATTTTAAAGGAAAAGCTCCACTATGCTTGGTTACATTGACTAGAATCTTATGATTCTCATTGGCTCCTTTAACTATATTATTAATGATATTAGTTAAATATTTAATTGCCAATACTTCATTTTCATAACTTCCAACAATTCGTGGTCCAATAGATGTAATATTCAAAAGATGATTATGTGCTCTTTCAGCAATAAATCTTCCAGGATATAAACCTTCTTTATTTATTGTTAATGGTTCAGGTAATTTCTTTTCAAATGTAATAATAATAATGGACACAAAAAGATAAAATGTAAAAAGAAAAAGTAAATGTTGAGTTTCATTTGGCAGTACTTCTTTCTTCTTTGAAGAAGCTTTATCCTCATATAACACATCACTAGTGGATCTTTTAGAGACATGTTGACGTAATCTTATTCCGTCTCTCTGAAAATTACCATTGTTAATATATAAAGAAAAACATAATTATATTAATCAAAATGAATGAAGAATAATCTTACCATTGTCTGTATTCAAATATAAAAGGCACTTTGAAAAGAAATTAAGCTTTTGAATTAAAATTAACTCAGAGATGAACCACAATATTCAATTTTATATGATACATTAATCACATATATTACAAATTGTTTCATGCAAAGAAAATTTGTATTATTTCTTGTTATTTCTTCTTCATATGAAACAAATAAAAAAACATACAAGATTTTATTAATTTTTTTTTTATCGTACTTGTAATCAAATATGATTTCAAACAATCATATATAATATAATATTTTTTGCAAAAATTTTACATAAAAATTTTATTATTGCAATTTTTTATTATGCAAAATTAATTTTTAAAATATAATAATTAAATAAGTATAATGCCCACCTTTCGTTGTATCTTCCTTATATCTGTATTTCTTATTTAATTGGCACAATTTCGTATTCGTTAGTTCAAATTTATTCCTCCATGACTCCACGTTAATATATCATGGATCATTGTTATCAATCGATTTAATCTCCATAAAAATACATTTAGATAAAATGTATTTATACGTGCATTCATGTACCACTACGATTAGATAACCACATCATATTTTTTGAATAAAGATTTGTATAGACGATTGTTAGGTAGGTTACTCGATACTTGCTAATACGAATAAAATCATACTTATATACATATATCTGAATATAGCATTATAGAAAAGTTAGCGAAAATAGAATATGTATCGGTATAATTTATAGCTATTTAAGACAAAGAGCAATCGAAATATAAAATAGTAACTTATAAAATAATAAATAAAAAAATAATTTTATGAATGAAAAATATTTTTATTATGTGTGCAATTTATATTATCGATGCTATTAAAATAAAAAAAAAATACTATAAAATTATATAAATATATAATCATTTTTAAAACAAGCAAAATAAAATATCATTATTTATTTAATTCTATCTAAATAAGTTTCTAGAATTTATTTATATATTTCAAAATTATATTTCAAAATAAAAAAGTATAAAATATAAAAAAAAGACAATAAATAAATCATCAATATAATTAAATTTTAAAAATTTATATTAATTTTTTCTCTTCTAATTACAAATTACAAAATGAAAATTTAATTTTGAATAATTTAAAATTCCTTCAAAAAAGTACGATAAAAAATGCAAATCCAATCGTTTACTGCCATCTGTAGGAACGATTTTTAATGAGGCCACAAAATTTGTTCGTTCAACGATAAGATTCTAATAGTAGGAATCGCTTCCATAACTAGCAGACGACTAAGTCTAGCAGACAGCGCATAGCTAGCGTCGTTCGCGGGCGCTTGTGACTTTGTTTCAAAATCGAAAATTGTTGAACGCCAAAAGATACGGTTTTTGTAAACGAAACTGAAGAGTTAATTGTGAAAAAAATAGAAATCAATCGAAATGGATCCCGAAGCATTCCTGGATATGGCCAATCAGGTCATTAAATTGAAAATGTTTCCGTACTTTGATATTGCACACTGCGTACTCTGTGCATTACACGTCAGAGAAGATTTAGGACCCGGTAAGCTCAAGCCTACCCGACGAATTCTAAATTTAATCTGCCCAGATTCAGCTTATACCTTTTCTAAGATTATGTTTCGCTCCCTACCATTTCTTTCTATTCTTTTTTAACATCCTTACCTTCTTATATGTTTATCTTTTTTGTTATTTTCTATTATCTATTAAGCTTTCTCTCTCATTTAAAATTCAGTAGAATTAAAAAAATATTTTGTATATTTTTTATTTCGTAATTGAATGCTAAAGCTTCATCATTATTTTAAATATTTTTATTAATTTTTTATAAAGTTATATATAAGATTATATATATTTAAAATATATTAAATTAAATATATTACAAAATGTGTTATTGAACTATAATTTTTTAGAATGTAATAAAAATTAATATACATATTTATTTTTATATATACTTAACATTATTAACAATATAGAAATGGGATAAAAATAATATTTTAAAAATTTCTTTTTTTACTCTATTTCTATATTATTCTCAATTTAACATTAAATAAGAAGATTAAAAATCAAAGAAAAAATTTTTCATCATATTGTCTATAATTATTTTCATATAGTATCTGGCACAATTATAATAATCTTACTTTGTGACATTCAATGAGCTAATCTATTTCAGTATACATCCTTGTGGATACGCCAAATTTTTTTTCAATTTTTTGCTTCAATTTTTATCTTATATGATTTTTTATACTATTATATTTATTTTAAATTATATAAAAATATATATTATAAATTATATTATAATTCTATAAATATTTAATAAAAATATAGAAACATATTATATAAGAATATTTTGAAAATTAATGAAAGTGTTATTCCATAACTTTTTTTATGCAGTAAAATGTGAAAGACCAATCTTTAAAAAATAAATAATTAAAAAATCTTGTGTATATTTTATTTTATCTTAATTTAATTTCTTATTAATTTAATATTTATAACATATCATTTATTATATATATTATATATTATATACATTTTAATGAATTTTTTTTTATAATTAATATCTTGCTATTGATATCAGAATCTTTAAAATATATTAAATAATATTATTTTCATGTTTATGACAAGCTGGTATTATGTTTGCATGAATGCATATAATGTATACTTGTAAGGATTCCAAGCGACCTAGTTGAAACAATATATCTCTTTAATATTTCATGGTGTATTATAAAAATAAAATTCTGTGGCAATTTAAATATTTGTAAATTAAATTTTTATATTTTTATATAAAAGTATTTATTTAATAAATATATAAAATTTAAAAAAATAAAGTATTATATTAATTTATTACATTTTATACATTGTAAAACTTTGTTGAATTTCATAATTTTTTTGCTAATTTATATTTATATATAATTCTATTAATAATAGGTGCTCAAGCATTTTCTCGGAAACATCCTCTATCATGTTGGCTTTCAACAATGTTGGTAGTATTTGCAAGTGGTATGCTATGCAATGGTCTTTTAGGAGAACCTATTCTTGCACCTTTAAAAAACACACCACAAGTAATAGTAGCAACCATTGTTTGGTTAGTATAAAAATATAATAGGAAGATAACTTATTAAATTTTAAATTATAAATATTTTATATGGAAATTATTTTGATTATTTTAATAAATTAAAATTTTTCTATAATATTTAATTGAACTCTGAAAAATATTTATATATAATATTAATTGCAAAATTTACAGGTATGTGATATTTTATACACCATTTGATATTGGATATAAAATTGCTAAATTTTTACCAGTAAAAATTGTATGTGCTACTATGAAAGAAATATATAGGTATGTAAAAAAATAAATAATTATTTGTTATTTTATTTTTTAATACCATTATTTTTTATATAACATATTTATATTAGTTTTCTATAATTTACAGGTGTAAAAAAGTATATGATGGAGTAACTCATGCAGGAAAACTTTATCCAAATGCATATCTTATTATGGTATTAATTGGAACACTCAAAGGTAAATTCTAATATTAAGTATATAAAGATAAAAATAAAAATATTCAAATATGTAATATATATATATATAAAAAATATAAATATTTAGATATAAATATATTAAAATATAAATATATATAATAAATATATTTAATTTCAGGAAATGGAGCAGGTTTTACAAAACTTTTTGAACGACTTATACGGGGAGTATGGACTCCAACTGCTATGGAATTTATGCAACCTAGTTTGTATGTTTATTTTATTTCTTTTTCATAAAGTGAAATTGAAATAAATATAAAATTTTATCATTTAGCCCTACAAAAGCATCAATGGTTGCATCCATTATTTTCGTCCTAGACAAAAAGACTGATCTTATTTCGGCACCTCACGCACTGGTTTATTTTGGTATCGTTATTTTCTTCGTGTATTTCAAGGTAAATAAAATGTAATTTTTAATATTTTTGCTATTAAATGCAATTATTATTTATTTCATTTTAGTTATCATCTATACTACTTGGAATTCATGATCCATTTGTACCATTCGAAAATCTATTCTGTGCGTTATTCCTCGGAGGAATTTGGGATTCGTTAGCCAAATTGCTGGGCCGAGGCCAAGCTAAAGATGAGAAAGCAGATGCCAAAAAAAAGGATTAAATGTTTGTAAACTTTATTTATGTAATATTAGATAATATTACTTATGATTTTACTATTATATAATTTCAACTCATTTAAAATCTATCAAATTTATGCAATGTAACATTTAAAATAATTTCTCTTATTTTCTTTTTATAGGTACAATTTCTCCAAAATGGATTTTAATATTTGCAATGATTTAATTCACTAAGAATTAATGAATGATATTAATTTAAATTAGTCAAACGATATTCGCATGTTTTATTAAATATGACCATGGACAAATCATTAAATATTGAAAGTACAATAATTTATTAAACATATTTTAATAATTATAAGTGATATATATTGAGGAGTATGACTTCCATTGTTAATAATATCAACAGTATTATTTCTGTTGAGAATATAAAACTTGTTAATATAATTATCTTTTTATAATTAATTAAATTTTATCAAATTAACATTATGTAACGATTAAATTCGTTATTTCTATAAAAATATAAAATTATTCATATAAAAATATTGTAAAAGTTAAAAATGTATCTCTTGTTGATTTTTTAATAATATGTACATATATTCTGAATGTTTACTCTATTAGTTGCCAGTGTTTTTCTCTCAAATGATAAATTTTAGAAAAAAATAAAAAAATTTTTAAATGAAAAAAATGCAAAAATTTCACTGTTTTCTTTGCAATAGAATAATGAAACAAAAATTTATTTCTTGCGAAAAAAAATGCTAAAAACTAATAGCGTGAACATCTTATATACGCAAAATTATTCTTACATATACATATACAACATCTTAACAATGGTAAAAATATCATTAATACAACATTTCGTTATTAAGGAAAAGTGCAATTTTTAAATATGTTAAAATTTATTAATGTTTTATTTTAATTCTGATATATTTTACTTTCTGATATCTTGTACATTGTAAACAAATAATTATTAATTATCGTACATACTCAGGTTAATAAAATTAAGGTAATATTCGAACAATAAAACTTTAGATAATAAAACAAATAACAACTAAAATTTAGTATAATAAAAATATAGGAGTAATCAACAAGAAGAAAAGTAAAACTTTTTTATACTATTTTATTATAATTAAATACAAATAATTGGTATTTATCATACACACATATAAAGAGTTTATCTCTGACTCAATGTGAATATTCATTTACTATGAAAATTAAATGATGTAATTTTCATATAATATTCCAATTGACAAAATGTTATACATTTTCATATAATAAAATGAAGTTTGTTCTTCCATATTATATTCTTTTATTTTTACCATCTTTATCATTCTTTATCATTCTCTTAATATATACTAATCTAAAAAACAAAATAATTATAAAAATGTTATTTTTTAGAAAAAAGTTTAAAAGAACACAAATATATAATAAGAATATATAATATAATCATTTAAAAAAATTAAAAACATCAAGATTATTTCAAAGACATTTATATTTTCTAAATACATATTTATATTTTTTGATATAAAATTTAACAATTTAATAAATTTAATAAATCAAATTTTGAGCATCATTATACCAATTATATTATTAATATTACGTAAAAGTAATTCTAATATTTAATTATTTATTTCTTGCATACATATATTTCTGCGATCTTACACACATCGGAATTTTCGAATTAACATCATTTGTTACATCAGTCCAGTCATAAAATATATTATTTTTACAATTTATATCGCATATATTATTCTTAAATGACTGTTTATGATAATTATCGATTACTTGATTTGCACGTTCCTTGTAAAGAGCACATTTCAAATTAGCTTCGCTCAATTTTCTACAAATAGTAGATGGAATACAAGTAGATCGACCACATGTTTCTATTCGTTTACTTATATATTTCTTTCCATAATTCAAATCTGTCATCACAGTTAATGTTTCTTTATCCGATTTTATTATTGCTTGATTTTCATTGCATTTAATCACTCGAACCAGTATAGGATCTCGTTTTTGAACACCTACGTTTATTCTTTGTTTTATATCTCTTGCTAAGCATGCAGAATCTTTGAACAATTGAGAATCACTTTGAATTTGTATATCACGATGAAACGATCCATTGATACCAATATCTTTGCAATTTAAATAAGTGCAAACATTTTTATCTGCCATTAAAAACTTTTTTTTCCTATCCAATATTAATTTGTCCATTATTTTTTGTTTTTCATCCTGTTTTGTAATCGTAGATCGAAATAATGGCACAAATATTTCTTCAGTCATTATCAATTTATTGTTACAGATAGAGGTGTCAATTTTTTTTAAACTGGGTTTTTTTTGAACTCTTTGAGGAAATGATTTTGTACTTAATTTCTGATAGGATTCTTTCAGTTCCTTGATATCTTTCAATTCTAGCATCATGATATGACTTTTGATTGCTGACACCATTTTTGTTGCATTGATTAAACAGTTCTCTTTCGGATAATATTTATAATCATCTGAAATTAATGCTTGTTATATTGCAAATATTAATAAATTTTAATTATTAATAATTTATCAATATATTATTATATATTAAATAATTAATATTATTATTATTAATAAATTAATATTATGTTCCGAATGAATAAGTTTTCAATAAATGTGTTTTGAATCATTCGTAATATATGAATAATATGATGATAGCATAGGAATTATAGCAATTATCTTATAAAAATTTAATTTATATAAATAGATTTAAATATAATTTCTTTTTTTTTTGAAAACTAAAATGTTAAAAGTACAAGAGTAATATAAAAGTAATATACAAATATTAATTTTATAAAAAAAAGATATATAAAGTTATTTAAAACTTTAAAACATATTAATTATATTATAACTTTTTTACTAAATTATTTAAAATCTAAAATTATCTAAAATTTTTTAAAATTATTTAAAATAAATTTTAAATTCGAAAATGATTTGAAAATCTTTAAAAGTTTCTGGAGCTTATTTTTTATGCTAACAATGAATAAAAATTTATGTTCTAGATTATAACAATTTTAGATTATAACTTACAATCGATTTGTTTCTTTAATTTTCCACATTGCATTTTTTCTTCATGTATGAATAATATATTCTGCAAAAGTTGTTGTAAAAGTGACATCACGGAAGGATCTTCTTTACAAAGATGTAATATATTTTGTGGACACGTGTCTATTAAACATGAATCTTCAGATTCTTGTTTTGTTAATTAAAATAATTTTATTAATATAATATTTTATAATAAAATATTACATAATATATAATTCTTATCATACTATATTTTACAAAAAGTTCCAAATAAACATCTAATCAAAATGCTTACTTTTTTTTTTTACACAATGTTTCAAATCCATATTTTGAATATATGTCACAGAATTACATGATTTGGATTGAACTAAAGATGGAAATTTTTCTTTAGAAACGCATTGTACAAAGTTCGATTTAAATTGTTTAGTTTCTTTTGTTACACAACCAACATTACGAATTTGGTGTATGGACATAGTAGTTCCAGTTTCTGTCATGTTTTGTAAAGATATATGACAAGTTAAATTTCCTCGTGATACAAAAATAGTAGTTTGTATTCCTTTCGAAATTTGATTTATAATATTAACTAATACTTCTTTTGATTCTGTAGAATTTTTCCTATATTTATCAGTTTGATTTTCTTTTTGATCAACTTGATTTAAAGTTTGAAGTGAAATAGATTTTTTTATTCCATTTGTTATACAAACTGTATTCTGCACTTCTTTATCAATATAATTGATCGTATTAGTATCTATTTCTTTTTTCTTGAATTGATGAATATCTTCAGAAACTTGTATTTCTTTCGTAGATGTTTCTAATTTTGCACTCTGTATAATTTTACTCTCTATAAATTTCATATTTTGAAAAGCACTTTCTATTGCAAGTGATTTTGATTTTAAAGATTTATTTTGATCTGATAAAATTATTTTTAGATGAGTAGAAGCTTTTATGGTATCAAGCTGTAATTTATCTGTCATTACAGGAATATTTATTTGCATTGGTGTTTCTATATCATATTTTGAACTCTTTTTAGAATCAATACTATATTGTACTTCTGCATTTGTATATGTCTTTAGATATTGTTTTTCTTTTACAGATTCTACTGATATTGATTTAGATTTTGTTGTTATTAAATTTCCATTAGATGTATGTTTTGGTAATTCCTGTAAAATTTCGGAATCTCCAGAATAATTCACATTTTTTTTTGAATAATAGATCGATAGATCAGTGTTGCCCAGATCTAGATAAAATACATAAATTTAAATTAGCTGCATAAATTATATTTCTTCAATAAATATATAGCATGTTTTAATAAAACAGAAATTTCAAATTATCATTTCGTAATTAAAAAGTTAAATTGACAAAATTTTCAGATAATTTTCATTTTATAAAAAAATATAAATTAATTTATAATATTCATATGTACTATCACGTGTAACTTTGTCACATCCAGCACAATTAGTATAAACTCCAAAAATGTCTTTATTATATCCAGAACAAGAAGTATAATCTTTTTTTGAGTTTTCCTCAATTTCCTTATATTTTATATCTTCCCAACCACATAATGGACATTTTAAAAATGGTGATTCATAATTCTCATAATTTTTTGTTAAAGAAGAAATATCATTAAGTTTACAATTCATTAAAGGTTTTGAAACAAACTCAGGATATTCTAAAATTATAAAAAAAATGAAGCATCTATATTTAATTGTTTTATTTTAAAATAATTTTTTTTACCCATTGTTTCAAACTCGGTATCTCTAGTTGGTCTTAAAAGTGATGGATGATCTTTTCGATCTATTAAATAATTTTCCTTTGGCTTAAATTGTGAACAAGGAACATATCTTATTTTTTTTTCTTTTATTATTGTATTCAGATTATTTTTCCTGTTCAAATGAGTTGTTTCTTGTTGCTGGATTCTTTCCTCGTCTGCGATTACTTTCACCAACATATCTGCTACTATATCGTACCAACAAAATGGTGATTTATATTCTTGTTGAGATTGTTGTAGAGTTTTGATCATCTTCATTTGCTCCATTTTATATCTGTATTTATGTACAATAAAAATTTGATTCTCATTTCTTTTTATATATAATTATATAATATAATAATATAAAATTATATATATAATTATATATAATAATTTTAAATATTTATATATAAATATTTAAAAAATAATTAATTTAAAAATATTTCAAACTCTTCAATAACAAAACTTAATTAGTTTTTCACAACAAATATAGTTCATACATTTTTATTACGATCTATTACTTTTCATTATCTGTTTTGATTTTTTAAAATTTAGATTAAATATAATTTTTTATTTTCAAAATCACTAAAAGATTACAATAATTCTTACATTAATTCTTAAATTAATATATAAAAAAAATAACATATAACATATAAAAATTTGATATACATATAATAATTTGAAATACATATAAAAATGTATTTCTTTTTTTTTCTACAAATAGCTTAATGAATTTAATTAAAAATAAATATTTTAACTTGGATCATAATAAATGAAAAGATTTGTACATTTTTTTCTCATTCAATAATATGAATTATGATTATTATATAAGATATTAATATATGAAACACTTTTGGATAGAATAGATTTTAAAGATCGATATAGAAGTTAATATTCAAAAATATCAATTGAAATTTATTTATAAATCATAAGCAATTTAAATTTATATTAAGAAACATGATATCATTCGCCATTTCGTTTTGTTTTCATATAAGATCATTAAGATGTTTATAACTTAATAAATAAATTTCAACCAATATTTTTTTATACCGACTTTTATGTTTTTTTGATCTTTAGAATCGATTCTCCAAAGTGATTCCAAGAATATATTAACATCTTGTATAATCATTTTATTATTATAAAAACAAATTACACTCGATCATAATATTTTTTGTTTTCTCGCTTATCTCTTCCACAATATTCATTACCAAAAATTCCGATCGTACATTACTTTTCTCTTATACTCTTGATTTGGTGCAAATAATCAATTACAGTAAAGCCAGGTATATTGAGGTCATCGATTATTTTTTGCAATGCCTTATTCTTCTCGTAACAATTATAATAATTCTTATGATAAGGGTTCCAGAGGCATGGATATTGCTTGTATTCTTTTAAAAAATTAATCACTAATTTCTCGTTCCATTTGGATGACATTTTGTAATAAGAATATTTTTATCAACAAATTTTAATACAATATCACTGAAAAAACAGTGTCTATAATTTTATGTACATTTACAATTTTAAATCTATCCACATAATAAAGTCAATTTTGGTTAAAGAATGCAACTGAATTTGATCGCGCGATACATCGAACGAAAGCATTTGTCAAATCATTTTATATTATTTTATTAACTTTCTTCTTGCAATTTTATGAATTAACATTATGATGTTATGTTTTACATATATCTTTTGACAAATTTTTTTTTTAATTACTAGACAAATATAAATATTTCGTAAATTTTTATTTCCATTGTTTACAATCGAAGTTATAAGAAGAATCGGTTTTAATTTTGATAACTGGAAGACCGCAACTACAAGTAATTTCCTTATGTAATAGTGTACATTCACTACAAGTTGAAGATGTATAACAATCCAAATATCTTGATTTCATATTATTCAGACGTTCTTGAGCAATTAGATCTTGTATATGTTTCTCTAATTTAATAGCAACTTCTAAAAATAAATTATATATCATTTTAATAATTATCTTTATAATATATCAGTGTTAATATTCACCGAAACTTATATTTCGCAATTGAAATGCAATACTCTTGCCGAACATGTCAAACTCATCGATTTTCCTTGCCTCTTTAATATCATTTTCTGCCAAAATATAATCTATACGACCAATATCTTTCTGAAAATTATTTTCTATATTTAATTTAATTTGTAAATTCTCTAAATTGAATATTTGGACAGAACTTATACATTTATTTTCGGATCTATAGAATAGAATTTTTAATCTGACAATAAAAATCTATTTACCGGGTCATTTTTCATCATTATAGTCATTAAATTCGCAGTGTTAGATATTTCATTTTCTATACACACTTGGCAAGTTGTACATGCAGTTTTGAAATAAGAGATTTCGGTTTGGGTTGCATGCTCTGTATTGATATTTTTCTTGGTATTATTAGCAACATCAATTCGAGTTATTTTTTGCGTATGTAAATAATTTTTGCAATCTGTAGATTGCGAAGTAATAATTTCCTCATGTTCATCCGGAATAAAAAATTTTTCTACTTTTCTAAAAGTGAAGAAATTTTAATATATTTTATCATAATATATTAATGTTATATATTATCAATATGATATATATGATATGATATATATGTAATATACATATATATAATAAATAATATAAGTTACTTGATACGAGTACGAGGTTTAATTGTATTCGATTTATCACAATAACAAGTTGCATATGAATAATTATAATCCTTATTTAATACTCTTTGTTCTACAGAATTTGAACGTATTCTGTATTGATCGCGTATTTCATCACAGTAGTTTCTAAATGTATCTCTTTTATCATCATACTTCTAAATATGAAGTTAATTGTTATGATAAATGAATAAAATTTTTATAATATATTTTATTATAATTGAGTAATATACACCTCACAGGTATCACTATAATTTGCTATAAATGGAAAGAATAATTGGTGTACTATTGGAAACCAGCTCATTGTTGGACTGTAAAATTTTTCACAAGATATCGCAGCACTAATTTTAGACAATTCATAACAATATTGAGCTTTTACATAAGTAATCCTTTTGATACAATCACAAACTGTTAAACCACAAACGTTCATAGAATTCACGATCTCTTTGTAAGCTTTGTAACGACATAGTTTATTTCTAAAATTTGGGTGAAAAGGATTTCTTAAACACTCGTGTTTACTATAAAGAGTTACTAATCTCAATGTTAAACTTTCGGTCCATGCAATTGGCATGATAAATTATTTTAAACATTTGCAGCATAATCAGGTTATTTAATCCTTCACTTGCATTGATGCCACAATTTACATATCGTAAAAGCTTTGTGTTCATATCTTGAGCTCATACGAAAATTCTTAGCAAGAATTTCTGTGCTGAAAAAATGCGATGAGCGAATTGCGTTTAGATTATACATTATACAAGACAGGTTAAAAAAATTATTAAAATTTAGAGAAATATATATGAAAAAAAAAAAAAAATGAAAGAATACATGAAATATATAGTCTTCTTAACCATTGTTTTTTTCATAAATGTATACATAATAAAATAATAAAATGAATAATTTATTATAAAATGAATAATTATTTATAACATAATACGAATAACGAGCAACATACAAAGATCAAAAAATTTATTTAGGCATATTTGTTGTTAAAAGCATTATTATAACGTATCTTACAGATTAAATTATTTTAAATTATTTTTGTGTGAAATAAAAATTATTTTTAATCATGAATTCAATGTAATATGTTTTTTGTTACAGACTAGAACCAGTGGTAAATAGAATAGAACAAAATCTAACACCTTGAAGCTAAATTTTTATAACTTATTTTTATCAATTTGTTTTGTCATGTTAAATATTTTGATTTTAAAAAAAATATTATTTTCTGAAAAATATTATTTTAAATTTTAATTAGATTGAATTATTAAAATACACTTGTAGCTTCAAAGTATCCAAACATGTGAATATATGATTCATATACAATTATGAATATGTATAATTTATCATATGTTCAGTAGTTTTATATTCTAAATTAATATACTCAAGGTGAAAAATATTAGCATTTCTTGTACATTGTCATTAACAAAAATATACATTTTTCCTCTAATACAAATAAATTTGTATGATTAACTGTTTCTTATCATATTATATACAATAATTTTTTGTATATAACATACATATTTTTTTTTATAATTATTAATTATTAAGATTATCTTACTATACTATCTTACTTAATCTATCTTAATATATTACTTATGCTATCAATAATTTTACGAAGTAGATTCAATACCCGAAGCTATTGTAGGTAATTGTTGAGGTATAAAATTTATAACTTCATGATAAACAAGTTCTAAAAAGAATAAAAATTAATTATTATATTATCAATATATTACCAATTAAAATTATATTAAAATAAAAAAAAACAAACCTTTCCATTTTTCAACAGGTAAATCCATATCTTCAAAACTTTGATCATAAGGCAAAGATACTGGTTCATCAGTTGGATCAGCATATTGTGCAAGATATGGATGAGCTAAAGCTTGTTCTGCTGTAATGCGTTTCTCAGCATCTAATTCTAACATTAATTCAAGTAAATCTATAGCTAAAAAGTAATATAAAGATACGTTTATTTAATATATAAAAATAATTTTTATAATAAAAAAAATTTTTACATAATTTAGAAGATCTAATTTATATAATAATTACCTAAAGGATTGGCTCCGCGGAAAACGTCTTTGAAATTCTTTTTTTTAAGCGGAGGTAAACTTTGTATATAATTTCTTGCCTAAAACAATAAATTTTTTTTGTTATATTTCAATTTTTACATAATTTATATATTATATTAATTTTTGAAATTTATATAAATTTTTTAAAAATTATATATAAAATAAATTATACTATTTTTATATGCTCAATTCCATTAATAATAATTAATTTTATTTGTTTATATAGAATATAACATAAAAAACTTAAAGCAAAATCATATTATGTATAAAATTATTTTAATATTATGGAGAGAAAAATGTAAATAAATTATGATAAAAAAATTTAGATTCATAGAAAAAATGATTAAAGAAATAATTAAAAAACTTGACAAAAAATATTAATAAAAAAATTACCTCTTGGCTGGTAATTTTGCTTAAAGTTTCCTCTGTGGGTGTTCCACAGAGTACTAAGACTCGTGTTAGATGATCAATGTCTGCTTAAAGTTAAGGTATGTTTAAAGCATAATTTATATTATATAAAAGGAATAGTAAAAATTCAAATATAAAATGAAATAAGTTTATATTTATTTTAAGCACTTGTTAACATTTGAAAAAAAAAAAATATATATATATATATATATGTTTATATACACAAAAGAATTCATAAATATTATAAAAAATCTCTTATTTTAGTCATACATAATGAAATTTATTAATCAAAAAAAATATAAATTAGTAAGAAATATGTAACATGCAAGGCATGTAAATTGCAAAATGTTATAAGTGAGCAACATGCACTATTTATGCTTTTCTCTTTTTTTATTTCTATTTATTATGTAATAAAAATTACTTACCGATTCTGACGATATTTTTTGCATAAATTCGTCTCGTGGAGTACCCAATATCTCCATTATTAAGTTCAATTGATGAATATCTGCTCTTGCTAAGGTTCCACCACACCTTTTTCTATTTTCACTAAATATTTTGATTATTAAATAAGTATAATAAATAATATAATTTCATGCATTATTGTCTGTGAATATGAAATATGAACATAATAACATGTATGGCTTTTTGTATTTATATAAAAAGTAATTTCTTTCACTTTTAAACAAAAGCTAAATTAAAGCATTTTCTGCCAGCTGACAAATAAAATATGATATAATTAATATATTAGTAAAATAAATGAAAATATTAAAGCAAGAAAGAAGCTATGTAGACCCTTAGCAAAAAGCATATTTTTTAATTCTGATAATTAAAAATAGTTAAAGATTTGTAATATTTATTAAATAATTATGAAAAAAGATTTGTGTATATTTAATTAGTATAATTAATTAAATAAAAACATTGATTTTGATTATTAAATATTAATATTCAAAGAGATTAAAAAGCATAGTTATAAAAAGGATACGATCTGTTCCCGGAAATAATGTTCGCCCTGTTAATAATTCAGCCATTATACATCCAACAGACCAAATATCAACTAAAAAAGTATAAATATTGTATTATTATATATTAAAAACAAATTACAAAATAAAAAAAAATATACCTGTTTGATTGTAATGCATCCAATTGAGCATAATTTCTGGAGCTCTATACCATCTTGTAGCAACATAACCGGTCATTTCATTTTCTGTAGGCCTAGCCAATCCAAAATCTAAAATTTTCAGCTCACAATCCTCATTTACAGCTATGTTAGAAGGCTTCAAATCCTATATTTATAAATAATATATATTTAAAAGTATTCTTTATCACATTTAAATTGTTAGTATCATTTGATATTGTAAAGTAAGATATTACTTTACCCTATGTATTATACCCGCGGAATGAATATATTTGAGACCACGAAAAATTTGATAAACAAGAAACTGTACATGATCATCAGAAAGCTTTTGAGTTCTTACAATATTATTGAGATCTGCACCCATCAGATGCGTCACTAAATATCTATTAAAAGTATATGTCATTACTAAAACATGATAAGGAATCATAATCAAGGGATTGAAGAAATATAAATAAAATATAAATAGCAAAATATAAAATGATATACTTACACTTGTTGAAAATCTTCTAAAGAAGAAGATGGATGAAAAACATCTAATAAACCAATTATCTGAAATTAATTATATGATTATTTATCATAAAACTTATAAATTTTTATCTTTATAATAATCTGATAATAATCTAATAAAATTTATTATAAAATATAATTATTTTTAAATCTAATTTCAAGACAAAGTCTATTATTCTACTGTGCCAATTTCAAAAATACATTATATATATATATATATGTACATATTATTTCTATACTCACATTTTCATGATTCATGTGTTTCAACATACGAAGTTCTCTATAAGTGCGTTTTGCATGTACAGCTGATTGGAATGGCCTGGCTAATTTTTTTATTGCTACTTTCTGACCAGTTTTTGTATCAAGTGCTGAACTGAAAAAAATATACATATATTATAGATATTGTAAATATGTTATATTTAATCATTTATTTATAAATTAAGATATTTAAATTTAATAAAAAAATAAATATTCTAATTTTTTTTTATTATTTATTTTTCTCTTCGTAATTAAAAAATTAAATAATTATTATTGAGTATTAATATAAATTTTAATATAAATATTTATTCAACAATTTATATCATAAAATATTTTTATAAATAAATAAAAATACAAAATATTTTGCAAAAGAAATTCGAATAATGCATCTCTCATCTAATTTATTTTCGTGGAGAAGCATTGACAAATATTTCTAATTTTAGTTTTATTATAATATAGAATACAATGATACATGAAATACTTGCTCCAATAATAATTTTTATTTTAATTACAAAAAAAAATTAATTGTAATTTCAAGCGATATAATGAATAATAGAAATGTCAAGGTTATGATTAATTCTTAACTAAATTTTGAATTATTAATAAGACACAAAATCAGATCATTTAAAATTATAAATATTTGTTCAAATGGAAAATAATCGAAAAAAACATTTGAAATTAGATTATTGCTTAGATTTTATATTATTAGAATTATTTTCTTCCTTTACCACACTTGTCCGTAAGCTCCCGATCCTACTGGTGTTAACATTTGATATCGTTCCGGAACCTCCCATTCGGTCCTATTTATTTCGACTTTATGAAATTGCGGCATACTACATACAATTGTTCACTCAAATCGCTTAACGAAATACTATACAAATACAAGAAAAATCACAAACACTCTGTATTAATGTTTAGAATTGTATTTTACAAACAATTTGTACATTTCTAAATTAGCTCACTATTAAAAACTACTACATCCATCGTATATCGTATATAAGACTATTATCCCTCGATATTCAGTCGATTAGTTGATCGATATTATATTGAAATTTTTAACGAGTAATCGATTCACTTTTCTCGATATTTTTCCATCGATTATATAAAAGATAATAAAATAAGATATATTATCATATTTTTTTGAATTGTTAGAATTCATGAGATATTTAATCGTTTATTTTCAAATTAAGTACTTTAAAAATCATGAAAACGATATTATAAATTCATAATACAAGATTCCATTAAGATTATAATTTATAAATATTACTTATATTTATAATAAAAGATTTTTTACTTATATAATAATAAAATTATTTTCATTATATTGTTCGTTAAAATAATAAAATTAATACTCCATAAATATTTAATAAAAGATTATAAAAATATATTATAATATATTATATTATAATAATATATTATAATAAAAATTTAATTTATATAGATAAAATATAGATACCTTATCTATATAATAATATTCATAAATTAAATAAAAATAAATATTTTTCAGTGTATATATGATATATTAATATCATGTTTATCAAATAATATCTATAATACAATTTTATTTTTCGTCAATATTATATATAATATTATTTTTATTTTTATATATTCAATAGAACATAGTAGTTCGTGACTCATGACATAATTTCAGTGTGTCAATCTCTTCCTTGTCCAATTTGCGATATTAGTATATGACGTGTTAAAATTTGGAATCGCTATTTTTTGTAACTCGATGAATATGAGTATAAATGACGGAGAAATAATTGAATACGAACCTTCGGTTAAAAATGTAATCGAACAACAATCTTTGCGATGGATATTTGTCGGAGGTAAAGGTGGAGTTGGCAAAACGACATGCAGGTATTATTATAACCTTTAAAACTCGTTTGTTTATTGTATATCGATCACTACTTTTCTTGTATTAATTTTTAGTTGTTCTTTGGCTGTACAATTGTCAAAAGTTAGAGAAAATGTCCTTATTATATCTACTGATCCTGCACATAATATCTCCGATGCATTTGACCAAAAATTTAGTAAAGTTCCGACAAAAGTAAAAGGTTTTGATAATCTTTTTGCTATGGAAATAGATCCAAATGTAGGTATTACCGAATTGCCGGAGGAATATTTTGAAAGCGAAGCAGGTATTTTGTAAATGTTGAATTTTTAAATCATATTTTTAATTTATATAATGACGTTTTTAGTTTAATAAATGAATTTAAATTTATATTGCACAAAATAGTTTCAGGAGGAGAAGCAATGAGATTAAGTAGAAGTGTAATGCAAGAAATTGTAGGAGCATTTCCAGGTATAGATGAAGCAATGAGTTATGCAGAAGTAATGAAGTTAGTAATGAATTATTTGATTATTTAATATATATATGTGATATTTGTTTGATAGGCATTTAAATTTTCAGATTGGTTAAGGGAATGAACTTTTCTGTTGTTGTTTTTGATACTGCACCTACTGGTCATACTTTAAGATTATTATCATTTCCACAAGTAGTAGAAAAAGGTTTGGGCAAATTAATGCGTTTAAAAATGAAGATTAGTCCTTTCATTACACAGGTTAGAAAAATTTAAGACAATATATATAATTTAAATTAGTAATTCTAATTGTAATTGCAAATATATCTAATTACAGATTAGTTCATTATTGGGCATGACAGATTTCAATGTAGATACATTTTGTAATAAAATAGAAGAAATGCTCATTGTCATTCGACAAGTTAATGAACAATTTAAAAATCCTGATCAAACAACATTTGTTTGTGTATGTATAGCAGAATTTTTGTCATTATATGAAACAGAAAGACTTGTACAGGAATTAACAAAATGTGGTATAGATACTCATAACATTATAGTAAATCAATTATTGTTCTTGAAAGAAGGAGATGTACCATGTAGACTTTGTCTTGCTAGGCATAAAATACAAGATAAATATTTAGAACAGGTAATTGAAAATATTGTAATTAATATAATTTGAAACTCTAGAAATTAATAAGCTTTTTTTCTTAGATAATGGATCTTTATGAGGATTTCCATATTACTCGACTTCCTTTATTAGAAAGAGAAGTTCGAGGAGTTCAACAGGTTAAAGAATTTTCGGAAAATCTTATTAAACCTTATAAGCCTTAACGCTTATATGATTAATCTTTCATAACTTTAATATATAATCAAAAGTTCTTTAAATTAAACAAATTTTATACATATGATAAAATTCATATAAAAAAGATAATGTTTTTATTTATAATATTTAATAAGGATATTTTACCTTTGCATTATTAAAAGTTTCAGTTGATGTATTATTTGATTAACATTATAAACATTATAAACATTATTTGATTAATTATATTATTGTATTTTTACTTTTTTTTTTTTTTATTACCATCAATTCAAATTTCTTATAAGAATATATATAAATTTTCTTATAAGAATGATAAAGATATTATTTAATAATTTTAAGTTTTTTTCCAACATGTATAAATGCATTTACAGCTTGTTTTATATCATCTTGTGAATGTGCGGCACTAATCTGAACGCGTATTCGTGCTTTATTTTTTGGTACAACGGGATAATTAAAACCAATAACATAAATTCCTTGTTCTGTAAAAAATAAATTATTATATAATTATTATATAATACATATTAAGAAAAATTTATATATTACAAAATATATCATAAATATTTACCAATCATCTCATCAGCAAATTCACTGGTTAACTTTTCATCACCTATCATAATAGGACAGATAGGATGATTATCACCACTAATTGTAAATCCTGCTGTTTTCATATTATTTCTAAATAGATTAGTATTATTTTTTAAACGATTTAGGAGTTCTGTAGAATTTGTTATTAGATCCATGACCTATATAATATTTAAAAAACAATAATTTGAAATTAAATTTTTATTATTTTTTTTAATACCTTTCTTATTGTTATCTATAAATTTAAGAAAAATTATCGTATTTTTAATATACCTTACTTGCTGATGCAACTACAGGAGGTGGCAATGAATTTGAAAATAAATACGGTCTGCTACGTTGTTTTAATAAATTAATTAATTCTTTTTTACCAGTTGTATAACCACCTGCTGCTCCACCAAGAGCTTTGCCCAATGTGGAATTAATAATATCAATACTTCCCAATTGATTAAAATAATCTTCTGTACCTCTACAGAGAAATTATTAAATAATATTAGATATTAAAATAGATTTTATTAAATCAAATTAAATTAAATTAATTGATTAAAAATGTAATTTTTGATTATTGTTAATATATTATTACTTCTAGCAATATTTTTTGAAAAAAATTTAAATCAAAAGATTTAAAAAGATGATAATTTATATTTATAGAAGAAAAAAGCAATTGTTTATTAATGACAATTCAATGTAATATATATTGAAATACCTTCCCATTTTTCCAAAAAATCCAGTAGCATGACAATCATCCACAAAAGTAAGAGCATTATATTTTTTTGCAAGTTCTAATATTTTTGGTAATGGTGTGACAGTACCATCCATAGAAAAGACACCATCAGTTGCAATTAATCGTAAACGTGAAGACATACTCTCTTGTAGTTTATTTTCTAAATCTATCATGTTCCTATGTTTGTACCTTCATAAAATGTTATATGTTTTTACATAAAATAAAAAACATAAAATGTAATAATTTTATACATAAAATACAATGATTTTGCATAATGCATTACGCATAAAATACATGTTTTACACACCTATATTTTTTTGCTTTACATAATCTAATACCATCAATAATGGAAGCATGATTGAGCTCGTCACTTAAAATAGTGTCTTCAGATGTTAAAAATGTTTCAAATAATCCAGCATTTGCATCAAAACAAGATGCATAGAGAATAGTATCTTCTCTATTATGAAATTGAGCAATTTTCTTTTCTAATTCTACATGAATTGTTTGCGTACCACATATAAATCTTACAGAACTTAAACCTGCTCCATATTTATCTAGAGCAAGTTTAGCAGCAGAAATGACTTCTTTATTATCCTAAATTTCAAAAATGAAAAATTGATTAATATGATAAAAAATAATTTTATGTAATCTAATACTTACTGATAAACCTAAATAATTATTTGCGCAAAAATTTAGAGCTTCTGTACCATTTGCCAGTATAATTCGTGTTCGTTGAGGCGAAGCAATTATTCGTTCTTTTTTCCAAATACCAGTTGCTTTTATAACTTTTAATTCTGGTATTATACACTCTGTCAAAAGACTCATAAATCTTTCTAATATCCATTTATTTCTAAATTTTAAATCTGTAAAAATGAACATTTAAAAATAATATTTAATATTAAAAAATATTATTTTATTAAAATCTAATAAAAATAAAATACTTTTCTCAAAAATAGAATTCATATTTTGGTATACTTTATAATTTGTGATATCTATATTGAATGATATCTGATTCTGAATAACTGAAAGTATTAATAAACTAGTCAAACCTGTTAGATGTATAGTAATTTTCAAACTCTGCATATTTTCTCACTTCATATAAAATGATACATTCTATATTGAAAAAATATGCTGAAAAATATATTAAATAAAATTTAATAAAATGATTTAGTACTTACTTTTAATATTTAAATGTAAAAGAATAAAAACCAATAATTATTTTCATCATGTTTATTTTACAAGCTTTTTACATTTCGTCCCTATAATTGCATTAAATAATAAATCAATAAGTATTTGTTATATTTTAGCATTCAAATAGTCTCTAAATTGTCTTGCTTTATCTAAATAACATGTTTATAATACTAATATTTGGCAAATATTTATTCATATTTTCTAACAAGAAAAATTTTAAAAACATTTGTTTTGTTACATAACACTATCTGTATAGAATTAGTTTAATTTATATATATATATATATATTCAATATGATAATAAGAATACTATACACTATATATATAGATATGATGATTATTATTAAACAAACTATTTGTATTTAATTAAAACTAGCATTCTAGTATTCTATACACAACTTGGAATTATTATTTTTATCATTAAATATGTTAAACATTCTGTATTTGCTAAAATTTGCCAGTCTTTTGAGTTATAAATTGCATTTTGAAGTCTCACTATTTGGTCTGTTATTACTTGGTCTTGATTATTATTCTTATATAATAATTTATTTTAAAACGAAAAGTTTTTTCTGAATAACTTTGCTATATGCATTATTTTTATTCAAGAAAATATATATGTAAATGAAAATTTAAGTTGAAATTAAGGAACTATGTAACATTTACAAATTTAAGATATAACATATAGATGATCTTTAATTCAAGATTAATATGAGCAAAAATTAATGTAGTATAGTTTTGATATTTATACTTATTACATTATATATTAAATTCATTAAAAAATATTTAGCGAATTTTTACAATATAACAAAAAACATTTAAATATTAACGTAATTTCATGACGATTTGTTCTTTATGGAAAAACGGGTTGCCAAAAAATATGCCCGTGGAAAATTGTGCACAATTACATAAATAATTCCCAGATATATAATTATGGCAATTGTAAGAAAAAGATCGAATACAGCTGGTTTTACGCTGGAATATAATAAATTATATTATCTTATATTTAAAATATAAGTAAATATACATATATATCATATAGAAAAGAATATATAAATAATAACGAATGAAATCATAAAATTTACCTATATACATTTAATATTGCTTTTGTAACATCATAAAATACAAATTCTGGATCTTGTTTGTCAGGACTATGAAAAGTAATTTTAACATCTCCAAGATATCTAGCCATTGCTTCTCTCAATGTGTTAACTAATATATTATTTTTATCTGCCAATAACGGAGCAGCTCTTGGTTGCGATGCTAAGTAACTAAACCATAAAGATAATGATTCCTTAGAAACATCCTAAAAAAGTAAAATATACTAAATAAAATATTTATTTTCTTATTGCTTAAACTATTGTAAAAAATATATACCAGGGGATTAATGAAAATTTGACTGGAACTTAAATTGTATATATGTCTTGCTAATGCTTCTGCAATTACTTGAGTATGTTTATATAATTTATCTATTTGTTTTGTTTGAATTACATCTAAGATTGTTGTTCTAATTGGATCTTCATGACTTTTTAAAGTAGACAAAGTTGTAGCTGGTAATCTACGAATGCTGTATCTTTCATGTTCCCAAGCTAGTGTTTCTTCAGCTAAATTAATTTTTTTATGTACACCTTCAACAGTAGTGATATTTAATAACTCAGATACAGTTTTAAGTTCTTTGTAAAAAAGACCACCTGTGGAATTTTCTTTAGGTGGTTTTGACACATGCACATAAAAATTATCACTAGTAGATACTGTGTCAAGACAAATGACATAAGCTGCATCCTAATATATTAAAAAAAATAAATAAATAATATTATATTATATTTCTATTTAAAAATATTATAAAAGAGATATAAAGATATTTAAATATTAGGAAACATAATATATAATACTTGTATTATTGAGCCTTCAAGTCCATCTAATTGATCTTCTAACCATTTTTTGCTACCTTGATAATTAAGTTTACCAGCACCAGTCACAATAAAAACAAGATTATATTGTGGTCTTGATCTACTAGTAGAATATAAAATAGAAAACAATCGTGCTATTTCTAATAACATTGCTACACCAGATGCATTGCTATCTGCTCCAAAAGACATTTCCTATATATTGAAAATAACATATACATAAACATCTTGTTTTCAAGATTATATTATAATTATATTAGTAATTATATATATAAAAAATTTATATCAATAGTTTACTTACAGGTGCAATACCAGCGCTATCATAATATGTTACTAAGGCTATAGTTGGTAATTTTTCTTCAGCTCCATTACCAGTTAATTTTCCATGCAAAGTAGCTATTTTAACATCTGTTTTAGCTAATGCTTGTCCAGTTGCTACAACTACTTGATAACCACTAGCAGATATAGAATTGAACATTGCTTCAGCTGCAGAATTAGCTTTTTCATCAGTAATAAAACCATTAGAAAGATCATCTAAGATTGCCTGTAAATCTGGATGCCAAGAAGTAAAATATACTGGAATTGTTGTTTCTGGTCCAAACAACATAGATTCTTCTAGATTCATAATATGCTATAAATAAAAAAACAAGTGCAAAGCTATGAAAATTTGACTTCATTGATTTTATTAAAATTTATGAAAAATAAGATTAATCAACCTGTTTTTCCTCCAATGTTAATTCAGTGAGTTTTTCTGGTAAAATTACTATCAAAGCTCCAGCTTTATGTTTAATAGAATGAAACATGCTAGGAGTAAGATTTAAAACTTTTGTAACTACACAATGCCTAGATGTGCTCCATCCTGTAAGAGATCTTGCTTCCAGAGAAATAGGAGCATTACGACAACCTGTATATAATTATGAAAATTATATAAATTAAGCATCAATAAAATTATAATGAAATGAAAATAAAAAAACACTATTTCTTTACCGTGTGGCACACCATGCAAGTCATATTGATGCATTCGGTACACGGGAAATTCATGAGATGCTGCAACTGGGTTAACTGGAGAAATAATAATAAAAATTGGTAGAATTATTAGTAAATAATATGGCAAATATCCTCGACATAGTTCAGCAAAACCATCACATTCTTCTAACCACATATTTCTCTTTGATTTTACTTAAATATATTTAACAGTGTAAAAATGTAATTTTTAATTATTCTTGACCTATCACCACGCGATAATCCATTCTTTAACTAGTAGCGCCATCTCTTCAAAAAATGCTTAAATTTATCATATATTGTTACCGATAACGAAGTGAATTTGTTAATAGCTTTTAATATTATGTTTTTGGGAACATTGAAACTTTTTTATATATTCTGTATCTCGTTTGTGTGGTATCAAAAGTAGTTAAATAAAATTGAGTACTTTTGCAGTATTTAATTTATGGTGGAATCATATTTTATGCTTTTATATTAAAAATGCAATTTTTATGTATATTGTGAATTATAAATTATCTTTAAATAATAAATTTTTGTAAATAAAATAATAACATATAACTATGGGTGATAAAAGACAACAAAATTTATCGGTATGTATTCAAATGTTAATATATATTTATAATGATTTTTTATTATATATATATTTAAAGAAAGATGATTTAAATTAAATTTAATATTGAAAATTTTTATTTAATATTTTATTCAAAAAAACTATTAAATATTAAAGATAAAGTTTAATAAATATATTTTATTTTTCTTTCTTTTTTAATTTATTTTTAAATTACAAAATAAGAGTTTTATTTTATATAGAAAGAAGAAATAGCAAAACAATTTATGCTACCAGAGAGAAAAAGTAAGATTGCTACATTATTAAAACAAGATGGCCAAGCATATTGTATTTGCAGAAGTTCTGACAGTTCACGTTTTATGATGTAAGATATAAATATTATGATATAAATTACTTATATTTTATTTATTGATGCTAAATAAAATTTATATGAATTTTAGAGGATGTGATGCATGTGAAGAATGGTATCATGGTGATTGCATAAACATAACAGAAAAAGATGCTAAGCACATAAAACAATTCTTTTGTATTGTAAGAATGTTGTATTTTCTTGTAATTTAATTTACGTTCAAATATTATATTAATTAAATGTATATTTTAGCGCTGCAGAGATGAAGATCCCACTCTAATAACACGTTATAAACCTCGACGAACTGAACCAGAAGATCGTAAATACAAAAAACATAAAGAGAAAGAAAGAGCGCATAGATATGAGTATGATGCACCTTGGGATCCTACAGCAGTAAAAAAATCATCAAAACGTTGTGGAGAATGTACAGGTTGTTTAAGAACTGAAAATTGTGGAAAATGTGATGCATGCAGGTAATCTCAATATTAATAAATAATAATATAATAAATAAAATAATTTGAAATTTCTTTTTTTTTTACTAATTATTATTTAATCTTTAGACATTTGAAAAAATTTGGACCTTCAGTTAGATTAAAACTTAGATGTATACAAAGAACTTGTAGAGTATTAGGGGATCCTTTGAAACCATCAAAAAATTTCAATAAAAGTTCTAAATTTATCAAAAAACGAAAAAGAGATTCTAGCAATGAAAGGAATGAGCTTTTAGAAGTACCAAGACATTGTTATGGACCTGCTTGTACAAAACAATCTCGACCAGGTAGTAAATACTGCTCTGATGAATGTGGATTGAAATTAGCAACTAACAGAATTTATCAAGTATTGCCTCAACGGATACAAGAATGGTCATTGACACCATGTATTGCGGAGCAAAATAATAGAAGACAATTAGAAACAGTTAGGAAACAACAACAAGATGTACGAAGAATACTTCAGGAGTTAGATAAAAGACATTCAGAATTGGATAGAATCGTTGAACGTGCAAAACATGCAACAATTGATCCCCAGACTGAAGTAGATGATAATGATGATACGGAAATGAGCATGTATTGTATTACTTGTGGTCATGAAATTCATTCAAGAACTGCTATTAAGCATATGGAAAAATGCTTCAATAAGGTAATTATTTGAAATATATACAATTCTTTAGTCATTTTATTAAAAATTAAATCGAATACATTTATTTTTTTAGTATGAATCTCAAGCTTCCTTTGGTTCAATCTTCAAAACTCGTATCGAAGGACAAGTAATGTTCTGTGATTTTTATAATCCTGCAAATCGAACTTACTGTAAGAGATTAAGAGTTCTTTGTCCTGAACACTGTAAAGATCCAAAAATTAGTGAAATTGAAGTTTGTGGTTGTCCATTAGTTACAAATGTATTTGATATGACTGGTGAATTCTGTCGAGCACCAAAAAAAAGTTGTGTAAAGCATTATGTTTGGGAAAAATTAAGACGAGCAGAAATTGATATGGAAAGGGTGAGACAGTGGTTAAAAATAGACGAATTAGTTGAACAAGAGAGACAAATAAGAGCAAATATGGCTACACGTGCTGGTGTTTTAGCTTTAATGCTTCATTCTACATATAATCATGAATTAATGGAACAAATGACACAAGAACAAAATAGAGAACAATTAGAAGCTATGGAAGAGGAACTACAGCGAAGATATGGCTTGCTTCAAAAAGAGCAAACTATAGAACAATGATTATTTTTATCAACGGTAACTATATCGAATTTTTTAACATATCTTTTAACGTGTTCAATACTATATTTATATCAATATATTGTGTATTAGTGACATAGTGAAAATTAAAAATTTAATGGATAATGTCCATATTAGAAATGATTTTATTATAATAAATTATGAATTTGTAAAATAAGTATTATTAAAAATTGTAAAAAAATTTTTTTTTAATGAATTACAAAATATGATTAATTAATTTTTGAAATTTAGTTATAAAAGAAGAGATTATGTGAAATGAAAAAAAGATTAGATCAAAAATATTAGAAATATAAAATTAAGATATTGTCCTGTGAAATTTTTACTATAGTCATATAATTATTTCATTTACTAATATGATTTACAAATTTGAAAAGGGCATTATAAAAAAAAAGTAGTGAAAAATAGCAAAAATCGTTTTTGGCTCGACTTTGTATAATTATGTATTTTTCTTTATTTATAACGTTCAATTAAACTTTTGTAAATTCAAATTTATAATATAATTTTTCAGTATCTATTTTAGTGTTCACAATATATCATTTCACATTATATGACTGCACATGTGAAATAAATCAGTAACTCGTTATATGAAACATAATTCCAACATTTCTAAAATTTACCACACTTTAACTTCAATAAATATATTACTTGCTTAATTTTAACCAGTTAAGTTCCGACTCGTCGCTAGAAAGGATACTCTCTCAAAATACTTTTGAATTACAATAAATTCCAATCATAACACAAAATATTCTGATACAGTACAACCTTTCAGTTTTATGCTATATATACATATAAATATATATGTATATATATTTTGAATATCTATAATGACACACATATATTCTCTCTCTGTGTGCGTGCGCTCGCGTGCATGTGTGTGTGTGTGTGTGTGTGTGTGTGTGTGTGTGTGTGTGTGTGTGTGTGTGTGTGTGTGTGGTGTACATACATTTTTACTGTATCTTTTTTGTTTGGTATGTTTTGAGGTAAACTGTGAGAACTAAAATGCACACTCTCACTTCCCCTTTGCATTAATATTAATATAACCCATTGACAATGGAATAAACTCGAATATTTTCAAAAATGTTTAGGATGAAACTCTATAAAGAACTAGTTTAATATATTTAATGTATGTCAAATATTGCACTCAATATATTTGCAAAAAAACAATTTGTGTAATTTCTAGGACTCTTATTTGAAAACAAAGACTTATTTACCAAAATTTAATTCTTTAATTTCTTTTATCATTTTCTTATATCATTTTTTAGCAGTAAATTAGTATTATAACACAATATCTTTTAATTAATTTTCAGCATAATTTCTGTTTTAACGAATTTGAGTTAATCATAATTTTTACCCATTTTCTTTTTCTTTTACATATAAAGACATGCAAGCTTTTAATAAACTTATTCGCAAACTAAATGTGCATTTCTGACACGCTGTCATTATCTGCCACCGGTTTTCATAATTGGCGAAGCGTCGATCGATAGCCCGGAAATCCAGTAAAATGGTAGAAATATAGGTACTTAATGTACGTTTTTATAATTTTTCGGCTCTGAGCGCGTGCATGACACAGCTAAGATTTTAAGTATTTATTATTTATAAACGACGAGACACAACTAAGCTGCCGAAAAAATCATCTTTTCCACTAGCTTATAATATATATTTTTTTTAATATTTTTTTTCTTTTCTGTCTTTCTAATTACTCTTGACGATCGTCGAGACTTGGTCCCAACCGCAATGATGAGTTTTCTCGTGTCACTCTGGATCCACTAATAACGATCGATCATCGATTCGAAATCCCAGCCGTTTGTCACTTCTCATGATGAGAATTATATATTTTTTAAAGTTTTTATAAAATTATATATTTAATTTTACAACACATTTGAATTAAAATAAAATCTTTTCAAATATTAAAAAATAATCTTTTCAAATATATTATATGATAAATTCATTGTTTCAATTCAAAAATCAATGATCATAATTTTAAATGATATATAAATCTTGAATTTTTAATATTCTTCGATTTTTTTATCCTTTTTTGAATCTTTATAAAATTAATCATAAAACTTATAAAAAAATAAATTTTGTTTTTTTCGATATTTTCTAATTATTGTTTATTTTTTAAAAACATTAAAAATAATTGCCGGTTATTTCAAAATTAATACAATTATATTTGATTGGTAATCTATTTTCAAAAATCAATAATATATCATGGACATGAAAACGGCGGGAAGGATGCAGAGAATGATGATTGCTTAATGGTTGCAAAGATAATGACGAAGGCGCGACAGTGTCGACAAGATTAAACGTTTATAGAGGTTATCCTTTCTTTATATATATCTCGTAAGTAATGTTGTACTTTAATTATTGAAATAAACGACAAGATCTCTAAACAACGGAGCGAGAATAAACATCGCTAGGTGTGTAAAATATAATTATTCGATAGATCCGCATAGTTTTAAATACAAGTTTCGACGCGTCTAAAGTAGCACTTTTTCTTAACATTTTTTTTGTTTTTTTTTTTGTTTTTTTTTGTTTTGTTTTTTTTTTTTTCAAGAAAATTCGTCACGGGTTTACAGAATTCCCTTTTCCTTCTTCACGAAGAAATTCGTCGCTGCTTCGAGCGCGATATCGATCGATCCAGCAGTAAGATATTGCAGCGCGTATCGATCATTGATATCGATCTCCAATTCATTTTACATTGTTCGCTTTTTTTTGTTTGTTTATTGCTTATAGTACAAGGACGCGATTAACGCTCTTTAATTACATCATTAGATGCGAAATCAATCTTTCTGACAACATGAATCGAGTTTTTCCAACTTTTTTTCTCCTAATGTTTGTAATATCTTTCCCAAAATATTTAATTGCCATGTTGTGAGAAAATTTTAATAAGTTACTAAGTGTGTGTATGTATATATAATATTAAGAGAAAAAAAATAGAAAAAGGAAGAAAATCTCGATACATGAAGTTGGAAAGATATGACATGATTATCGAACAATGACAGAGCGTAAAACAAAAAGAAATTGCAATATGTGTTAAATGCCAGTACGAAAGTGTCAACATCCGGCGTCTCAATATCGCAGGCAGTGGCACGTTTCGATTATACGACAGATCGGATACCAGATTGAAAACATAATGTTTGTGGCTATGCAATTATCGACAGAAATTATTTGACCAGATGTGAAAATATTCAGTATATATATTTTTTTATTCAATATATATATTTTTTATTATTATATCAAAACAAGCAAATGGTACGATATTAGTAAGCATGTACCAATTACTGTATAATTCAAAATTTTTTGTCTGCGCATGTGCCACAAATCTTTTTCTCGAACAAGATTAATTCTTTCGCAACCGTTCGATCAATCTATTATAAACTCGATATTCAATTGCTATCATCATTATCATCATCATCATCATCCGCATTGTTATTATTATTATTATTATTATTATTATTATTATTATTATTATTATTATTATTATTATTGTTATAATTATTATTATTCTTAATATTAGTATTAATATTATTATTCTTATTATTGTTATTATTATTATTATTTATATATTATATTATTATATATTATTATTACTGTTATTATTATTTTTTATAATTATTATTATTATCGTTATTATCATTATCATTATCATTATCATTATCATCATCATCGTCACCACCATCATTATCATCATCATCATTATTATTTATATATTATATTATTATATATTATTATTATTAAAATTATTATTATTATTATTATTATTATTATTGTTATTATTGATTCAACAAGGACAGAAGACAACGGTTAACAATAAATTCTGTGTAAGAATATTTAAATGCCGCAAAAGGATTAACCTTGCAATCTGGGAATACCGATGAACAATTTATCAGGGATAAGGACGCTGATTCCGATTTTTAAATTTAAAAGAAGTTAGTGTCGCAGATTTCGGAAATCGCATCCTTTGTCACCATTTTTTCTAATTTTCTAGTAAAGCGATGAAATTTAGTTTACAAGGATACATAGTTCGTCTAGAGACTATAGTGTGGTTGTAAATTATTGTATCTATTGACAATACAATTGATGCCATAATTTTCATTATTAATTATATTCGATACTTAAAACATCTGTAACTTTTCATTCGGCTGATTTTACAACTTCGTTATATCTCTGAACGGACTATATAAATATTTTGTGATTATTCGCTTCGATTCTTCAAAAAAAAAAAAAAAAAAATTGGATTATTCAATCGATCTATAGGACCATTTTTGTCATTATAATCAACTTAACTTGTAATGATGACTTTACTTTATAAAAATCTCTTTGCTTAAAAATTGAAAAATAAAATATTGCAAAAAAGAAATAAATTATTTTTTATATCAATTATAATTCATAACAAAAAAATTGTGAGCACGATACGGTCCTATAAATCAATGACTGATCAAAAATTCAAAATATCATAAGATATGTATGTATATATAGATATACATATATACATACATATATACATACATACATACATACATACATACACACATACATACATACATACATACATACATACATACATGCATCATATATACATACATACATACATACATGCATCATGCATACATACATACATACATAAATATATACGTGGCATTATGTCTCTATATATGCATATATAAGTGTATATATATATATATATATACAGACATACATATATATTATATTTACACTAGACGGCTCGATCTCGTTATAAGATTAATAATCAGTTCAAAGTACGAGACGAAAAATGACGTTACGGATCGGTGCAATATCATACCGCTACATAAATGATTTTTCACTTTTATGTTAAACTAATCCACACATTTTATTTTTTCCCTTCTTCTTCGTTTTTTCCATCTTCTTTATTCTTGCTCGTAGCAACGTCGAAAAAAAACACAAAGAGTACAGAGACGTCCCCGGGGCAGAGTGGCCGATTTTACAAGGATTCGCACCGGTGACGATCGTCGCGAGGTATATACAAGAACAGTTTATTTTTTTTTTTCTCTCTCCAACTTTGACGCTACAAGAATTCAACTATATTTTTCAAGATCGGCTTCAAGTGAACTGACGCACGAGAACAGCTTTTATAGCAGAATAAACTGATCGTGGCGGCATTTTTTTTTTTTTTTTAATCTTCTCATGCTTCGATCTCCATGAGGAATCGTTCTCATGGAATCATTCTTTTTCTCTCTCTCTATTATCCTTGTAACATGATTATCCGATAACATCGATTTATCGAGAGAGGAAAAGCGCATTTCATTACATTTTTATTAATTTTCACTCTCTTCTATTTTGGCTATCGAAACTATCAATTTCTTTTTTTTTTTTTTCGTTCTTTGCACGATATTATTTTGTACACTCTACACAATCTTAAATAGACGCGAAATGCGTTTAAATATAGAGTACAGAGAGTAAGAACAATCGGAGCTTAAAAAGGTGCTTAATGCAATTTAGGGACGGGACGAGAGTGACGAATCGAGTTTCATTTTTTTTTTTTTTTTTTCTATTTTTTATCTCGGTTTTTTTTTTTTTTTTAATTCATTCGGATGATCGGTGCGATCTCGACGGCGGACAAAAGAAACGTAAAACATATAATACATAGCGAGGATGACAATGGGGTGAGAAAACGGCAATAACGAGAACAGTGGTACCGAGCATACAGAAACTTCGATAACAGCAAGGTATCGATAACCTGTATGTATGTGTTCGTGTATGTATGTGTTATTTTTTTTTAAATTTCTTTTTACTTTACTCAATTTTTTTTCTTTTTTTTTTTCCTAAAATATTCGATGTCCACTGTAACAATGATCGTGACCGTAATGAACCACGATCGACGCTCATTTTTCGTAATCCAGTTTTGTTTTTAATTTCCTGCTTCTATACTTATTTCAAAATTAATTTGATATATCGTGGGCAATCATTCGTGAGACGCGATCGTGCCTATCAAAGTCTACGTGAAATTAGTAGCAGTTTTATTTATTCTCTTTTTTTTTTAATATTTCCATAAAATATGTTTTGTTTTGTTTTCTTTTTTTTGTGCATCTTTAAGCTCTGAGTAAAAAATCAAAAACAGACAAATAAAAGAATGACAGGAAAAAAGAAAAGAAAAGAAAAGGAGGAGGAGGAGGAGGAGAAAGAGAGAGAGAGAGAGAGAGAGAGAGAGAGAGAGAGAGAGAGAGAGAGAGAAAGCCGCGTATAATTAATTTTAGACAAAAAAATAAAGATAATGAAATAATGTTGAAAAAAATTAGATTCAAATGAAATTATACACTCAGAATAATAGAAATAAATAATAAAAAAAGGAGAAATGAAATGAAAATGAAAAATTTATAAATATAATAATAATAATAAAATAATCGAGATAAATTGAAGAAAAAAGTTAGAAACCATAAAACGAAAATGATGCACATGATCAATATGATGAAATCGATATTACAATGACAGCAAGGATGACGATAGTATTGGCGATAATGGCATTGTTGTATACATATACATATATATGTGTGTGTGTACCATTTACAGATATCCACAAGAATAGCGCGTCTTTATAACTGGCAGTGTAAGGCATAGAGTGCTTAAGACTAGAATACGGTGCATGTAAATAGGCCTTTAAAAGCCTTTTCATTATTTCTTCTCTCTTCCAAAATTAAGTCCTATGTTTTACCTAACGGACTTATGAAAAAATCTGTTCGTATGAACGCAACGACGAATTAACGAGCTCCCGTGTCTCGAGCGTACATAAAAATGAAATCACTTTATCGTCGCTCTATATTACTCAGGGAAAAATTCGCATTTATCTTTCTTTCACGTTTCGCGTTTTCTTTTTTTTTTTTTTCTTTACTTTTTTTATTTTTTTTATTTTTTATTTTTTATTTTTTTACATCAGCACACACACATCAAACGAATTTCAGAAAGCTACATATACATATTTCAAATGAATATATATACATATATATATACATATATGTACACACAAATATATTAATTGGGTATACATATAAATATATACACGTATATTGGCTACTGACTTCATGGAGACTTAGTAAACACGCGTCACGTTTTTTATTTTTTATCTCATTTTTCCTTTTATTTGGCAGCGATTCCCGTATATAGTTCTTTTTGGTTTAGTTAAAAAAGTATAACGTATTATATTCGGCTTGAAGTAATACTTATTATCGGCGTTACGATAATAATTATAATCCGATAACATGAATACTGGTTCCATCAACATAAAAGTTCTATCCCTCTAGCGACGTACATGATTATCGATCCGTGCTGTCGAAGATCGAAACGCAATCGATCAGCATCGGATAATGGAGATGTATCGATATATCGATCAGAATCTCGACCGATGGTCGACATGCACGCTTCGTTCTCGATCGAAATCGATAGGTCCTGAGAATAATTACAGTATAGCCACGTAATATAAAATGAGAGAAAACAATTTTTAAATAATTTATATAAAAAAAGCTAACGAAAAAGAAAAAAATGAAATATATATATATATATATCAAATTCGTGATGATCTTAATATAGTAGAGCCAGATAGATCTTTTTATATTTTTGTATATATACATATATGTATATTTTTTTGGCGAGCAATGAACAAAAAAAAGTGTCTCGTCGAAAAAACATATTTGATGATTTTTTCTTTAGTAAATCGTAGTTATATATTTATTACTAAAAATACATGCGGATTTTATATCGTGGCATAATTAACGTCTTTACTATCAGGATCTTCGTATCGACTTAAGCGTAATTAGTGGCAATGTCGTGGCATTCATTTTTCTTTTAATTCTTTTTATTTCTTTTTTTTACTGTCGTTAAATACTCTCTCCGTTAGTCCCCCCATCCTCTTCCTTTTTTTTTTTTTAATTACGCGAAGGTAGCAAAGAAGAATCAGTATGACAAATTTTTCTCTCATCTCGTTTCTCTTGTAATTTTTATCCTTTTTATCCTTCATCAAATCTCATTTTACACGCGAAGTAAGGCTAAAAAACAATGCGCAATTCTTTTTAATTTTTTTTTCTTTTTTTTTTTTTTTGACTTTGTTTTTTTGTAAGGCACCCCCAGTGCTGAGTATATTCACGGAAGTATTTAGCAATACAAACTAGTGACTAGATCATTTTTAAGTCACGCGAGAAGAGCGAGTACGAGAAACAAAGATAGACAGATAAATAGTTAAATAGATAGATAGGTAGATATATAGGTAGATAGATAGATAAATAGATTGAGATGTCAGAAAAAGAAATAAGAAAGAACATAGAAAGGAAAAAGCAGGAAAAAGAAAAAATAGTATAGCAAGTATTGTGCGAGGTGGAAATAGACTAAAAAGATAGAAAATAAAATTAGAAAGAGAAATAACATGGCAGTAAAAGTGGCGCGAAAAGAAGTCAATGAACAGTGACGAATAGAATGGCGGAGAGACATTGAAAAAAGTCAAAAAAAAAAAAAAAAAAAAAANAAAAAAAAAAAAAAAAATGACAAAAGAAAAATATATAACATGGGATTTAAATTAAAAAATAAATGAAAATATGATTTTAAGTAAATCATAACAATGAAAATAATTTTCTTATTAGTAATTTTAATTGTTTTTGTTCTTTCTTTGCTCTCTCCACCTCTGTTGCAATTCAAAATTATCATTTAAAATTAAAAAAAATTATAAATAAAAGAATCTTTGACGAAGAAAAAGATAGATGCAAAGAGCGGGGGAAACAAGGACAGAAAAAAAAAAAAGGAAACATAAGTAATAACAGAGGAAAGGCAGTGGTGCGTTACTTTGGTATCTTATAATTGGTGTTTCGCACGGATCAGTTAAGATATCCGTGGCGATGTCTCGTGGGCAGAAGGCCATCATCATTATTTCTATCTTTCTTCCCTTTCTCTTTTTTTCTCTCCTTCTGAACACGCTATGACCGACATGCGATTCAATCGTCCGTTTCTATTATCGACTATCATAACAAAACACAAAGAGAGAAAATGACGAGGACCTAACTCGCATCATGATTCATATTTTTTTTTCTTTTTTTTTTTTTTTAGATTAGGAATACGATCCCCTTTTTATATTCTCGTTCAGGAGAATCAATATATATGGTTCTTATTTTTTTGTCCTTTCCTCCGAACGCGCTGGCCACGAGATAAACAAGGATGAAGATGACTTCTTTTCCGTGTTTGCATATCGTCAGAGAGGATCGAACGTAACACAGCTTGATAAACATATCGCTGCTGATCCCGCCATTCTTCTCCCATTCTAAACAGCGGTCTCGGTATGACTGTGACTTGACAATCTTTCCACGTCTATCTCGGGTATGGTCAGTTCGTCTGGGTTGTTATCGGCGTATTCAATGCTGCTCGTTTGCGAGAGCCGCTTGCTTAAGGACGATTGTTTTCTCAGTACCTCCGCCAATGTAGTGCTGCTGTGCTCGCTCGTGTAGCGTGCGTCTAGGCCCTGCCGAAATGCGTTCACTACGCGGATCTGTAATCGGAAATCTTTCTGTAAATACAGAGTTTTCATGTCCCTGGCTATGCCATGAGCTTTGGGAGAAATACACTGTTAGATAAATCCAGTTAAGTAATTGAGATTGATCTTTTATCCTATTGTATCTCATCGACATCTTTTAATTTTATTTAATCATTAAATATTATTTTTATCTAATATTTTTATTTAAATATGAATGAATAGAATTGTTAGTAGAATTACTATTTTACTATTTTTACAAATTTTAAAAAATGATGTCGAAATTTTTAAAAATGTCGATGAGAAAATGCATGTGGCTTAAAAGCAACATTAAATGATGCGATGAAAAGCATAATTTTTTAATAAGTTAAGGGAACAAATAGTTTAATATCTTTTTAACGGATACAATGATCAACCTCGGTAAAACAGATTAGGAAACAGTTATGATATAGATATATATAATTATAATTATGTGTATATATGAAGACAGAAAGCAGCGGCCACAATTACTAGAAGAACTAGCGGGGCGTTGATACCCTGCACAGCAAGACAATAGTTAGACAATAGAATTTGAAGAACGACGTCAATGATATTTACAGTTCTTTCTTTAATAAAAAATTAATCTGTGTATTTAAAATAGTTTATAATTATTTTTAAATAATTTTAGATTTTTTTCTTTTTTTTTAAGGCAATTAATTTTATAAACCATAGACGTCACAACCTCAAATTATACTTGCAATGTCACGCAACACTACAACGTGCACCCGTTGATCGCTGGAGTTCTTCACTGGATCCTTCCCATGTATATTTGACAAGATCAATTTTTGCTTCAGATATGCGATCATCGATGCAGAAAGCGGATATGCGACGCTTAAAACTTATTCACTTTAAGCATAATTTCAATTCTATCTATTAAAAAAACTTTCTTTGAAAAAATATAAAAAAAAAATTTTGAGATTTTTAGAAATATTTTCAAACAAGCCAACATAACAAATGATACATTATCGGCAAAAACACACTACTAAAAATATACGCGATTAAAAGCTGGTATTACATTCAATATCAAATCTTAAAAGAAAAAAAATTATTAAAATTTCACGCATATACACTTGCATCGTTTGGTGAACTGTAATACAGCGTGACAGATTGCAAACTGCAAAAATTTAGCATGCATTGGCGTAATATTACGTAACTGATGAACACTGCTATATTTAAATCAGCCAAAAAAATTTACCCCTGTATAGAAAAAGAACAACCCCCATCCGAAAATATCTGCGAGATTATTTATATTCTTACTTGTCTTAACATGTACATAAATGTATAAAATATTTCTATAAATATAAATAAATATATAAACACATAATATAATATATATAAAAATATATTATACTATTATATTATATATAAATACAATATAAATATATAAAATATATTCTATATATATATATATATTCATAAGATAATCGAAAACATATAAAGACTGAATCTCTCTCTTTTTTTCTTCCTTCCTTGCATTTTCATAGAGATGGCAGGAAAATATGTCGCGTTAACAAATCACTGTGTATTTTTAAAAATTATCTTATTCTTTTTTTCTTTAAATCTGATCATATGATTGTTTTGTTTGACAGAAAACATTGAGGGAATACTTACACGATGTGTCGTGGAGAATGGTCCCCTAATCAGGCTGACAGTCAGACTCTTTAACCTGGTCGGATATCCGGTTTAGATAATGCGTCTCTCTGGTACTTTAAACATGCACGCTACGCTGCGCAATGCGCTCTGTTGATCAACGATTCTGCATTCCACAGGGAGACAATGGTCATCCCACAAATTTGGTCATGTTTTCAGTTCGTCATGTTTCTCTCTTTCATTTCACTTATATTATAAGTAGCTCACAGATCGACACATGTCATCTCTGATGATTCCCCGCATGACGAACGACGCGCCTGCCCTCTCTACTCTCATTACCGAATAACAGAGATACATATGCACAAGGCATATGCAAGACGGAAATTATTTTTTTCTTTGAACTTGAAAAAATAGTTGTAAAAGTAAAAAAATAAGTCAATGGAAATCAGTATATATTTTTTTTTGTGAAAGCTTGGAAAAATTGATGCGTAGCAATATTGTTTTCAAGCTTATTAACTATCGATAAAAAAGTGTCAAAATTTGGAGGGAAGCCGCATCAATCGTGCCGCGAGGATCAGCCAGAGTGTATAGATTTATTAAAGAGATAGAGATAGAGATAGAGATAGAGAGAGAGAGAGAGAGAGAGAGAGAGAGAGAGAGAGAGAGAGAGAGAGAGAAGGTGAATATGGTAAAGAGAAATAAAGAAGGATCTTTTATCAAAAAAGAGATCTCAATGCGTCACCGAAGTACATCGAAAAAGTATTAAAATGTATTATGTGTCATTTAACTATATTTAAGTTATTTGACATAAAAAAAAACATGTTATGGATTGATTGATGACTTTAAGAAATTTATATGAGCCAACAAAAATTATATTGTGTTTTACAAATATATCTTCGCTTCTTTATTTTCATGATAAATATTGAATTATTAAGAAAAAAAATAGTTTTTCTTTATTCAACATTATTGTAAAACTATTTCTTTATATTATCTTTGTAGAATTATCCTTAGGCTTTAATAAATATAACAAAAAAAATCACAGAAGCCTTCACAAGTTTGCCTATTTGCATCTAATATATCTAGTGTAGTGTCGCAAAAAAGGACACTACAATCGCATATGGCGTTGCTAGAAATTTTAATTTAAATATATGATACATCTTATATAAGTCTCAGATTTATTGTAAATAGCCCATGGCCAAAAATATATTCATTTAGAAAAAATATAATTATAAACAAAAAATTCATGGTACAGCCGTAATGCATGGAACAATAGTAACGTGCCTACGAACACGACGTGGATCGTGTGATAAAAATTGTGAAAAAATATAGTATTTTTTTCTTGAAATTTTTTTTTTAAGTCTATTCAGTACACATTAGTTCAATTAACTTTATTATATCGAAGATTAAAATAATTAATGAAAAGAATAATAAAGTTACGCGAACCACGTCGTATCATAAATACAATCAAAGGTATCATACTACTTGCTTGCATGTAAGCATAGCCGAAAATTCAGCGAAATATCCATTAAATATAAAAAAGATCACTCTTAAGGTCATTAGCGAATGTTATTAATTACAGCAGATTTGTAAAATAGGACATAAAAACACTCCGTAATTATAAGAAAAATAATCTTATTGAAAGATGAAAAAAATATCCTTTAAAAGAAATGTTTCTTTTAAATTACCCATTATCAATGAATTTTACAATAAGGAGTCTCGTTTCGACAAAAAATTATTAATCTTAACTGATTATATTTAATCATTTTATATTGATATTAATTTTTTTTCACTTAATAATTGAATTATTGGAGATAAAGAAATTATATGATTGATGATAGACTTTAACATATATTAATTAACGAAATTATCAGATTATATATTTTCTTAAATAGTAATGCTTATCGATTAGTTTTTCCTCCATATTAATTGCTTAGTGAAAATAATTCCAAAGTTTCCAAAAATTCCATAATGCAAAAAAGTGACTTTATACTTAATATCTCAAGATCATAAATCTAACTTGATTTTTTCAGATTTTATTTCTTTACTTATTTTTATTTATTTCTTTTATTTACTAAGTTTCTTTATTTTCAGTGCGTAATCATAAATCTGTTAATAAAATGAAATTCTGGAATTTTAAATTGCACCAGATTTTTTTCACCTAAAAAATTTAATAATAATTTTATATTTATGATTTAATTACACTTTAATCATTTTTAATATTTTATTAAATTATATCTTTTTTATTTTTTTATCGAAACGAAAACGAATTAATTTATTTTTTGTCATTTATAAAAGAATGAAGAAAGAAAAATAGGATAAAATTGTGAGATACGAAGTAAAAATGTAAAGATAAAAAGTAAAGTGTAGCGTGCTATTTAAAAAAAAAACTTTTTTCATTGATATATCAGTAAGAAATTATATATTCTCGACACCAGTGATTATTTTCTCTTTTATGAAATATAATTGTAAAGAAAAAGATGGAAATTATGTTTTTATATACTATTTCATTAAAAGAATGTAATAAAAATATAATAGTGCCTTTATAACAAAATAGATAATATATCTTTAAGTCTTAAAAAATTTTATTAAACTTATTAAATTTACTTGAATTAAAGTTATTAATTTTATTACTAATCTAATTAAATAATTGGAACATGATTGAAAAATTTTTAAATTTATATATTTTTTTTAAATCTATACATAAAAAATATAGAATGAATCATAATATCACTAGGTATCGAGATTCACGAAGAAAGAAAAATATTTAATAAATAAAAAAGCGGACAAATAAAAGCTTATGTGCATACTTGTATTATAATAATTATGATAAATGTATAACTATGTAATGTGTGCGCGAGGAAAATTCACACATGATAAGAGAAAAGATTCAAATATGATAAAAAATATAGAAAAAGGTATTTGTAATTGTAGAATACTAATATTATAAAAAATAAACTATTGCTAATCTTTGTATAATCTTTAATAAATTTCAAATTAGATTTCTTTCAAAAATTTATTATTAAATCTTATACTTAAAAAAACGTATTTGATTCAGATTGTATTTGAGTAGAAATGCAAAAATTAAGGGATTAATATTACAATTTACAAATTAAAAATAAAGTACAGAAAAATAATAGAAAAAAAGCATATGAAAATCTAAAAGGCAGATAAAAGCAGCAACAAATAGATGGCACATAGAAAGCGAGTAAAAAACATTGGATAAATAATAAAACAGAACAATTTAAGGAAAATAGAGAAAGAGAAAGAGAAGCAGAGAAAAATTCCGTATTTATATGTGTAAACGATTGCATGTGTGTTATATATGTATATGCTTGTGCGAACATAGAACAAAGACAGTTATAGGCAGATAGATACAGACAGACAGACAGACAGACAGCAGTCAGACAGATAGATAGAAATAAGATAAAGATTTAGCGAAAGTAAGAAAGATAGAGCAGAGAGGAGCGCTTACAGCTTGGTCTGTCGAACTCTTGCTGTAGGGTACTGGTATCAAACGTTCCTGCAACTCGCCACCTATTACCTTCAAGAGCAAAGGATAATATCATGGTTATAACTAGATGCAACGAGCAATTAACGCGCTTACTAGTACACCAATTTTCGAAATATCGATTAAAAAAAAATTTTTTTAGTGTTCCCCGTTTATGGCCCGGTTTGAGTAACACCGCTCTACCTTTAGGCACTTTTTAACTGATTAAAATTATCTCTTTTTTTAGAATTTTCCTAGAAAAAAGCGCAATAATTATAATTTAACTTCTAAAAAATATAATTATAGTTTAACTTCTTAAAAAAACTTTTTCAATAATTTTGTTGTCTCAAATATAGACTATGTAAGAAATCATTGAAAACTGATCTTAAGAAATACCAATCTAATATATTAGTTGTATTAAAAAACAAAAATAACTTTAGAAAAGCTAAAAAGTGCCTCATCATTAATTATTATTGAGGAAGAAAACTATACTTAAAAATAATACCTGCTGGTTGTATAATATTATTTTTGATATGACTTGAATACACAGAATCCGCGGAATACGATTGCATGGAAACAGAACTTAAAAGATAATAGAGATTGGTAAGCAGAAACCGAGAATAGCTCGTACATGCAACGCAAGACATAATATCCTTGATATTATACCCTCATATGTTTCAATATGTTTCATTTCTCAATTACTACCGTTCCATTGGTGAAATAAATTCAATATATATCTTCCCCTTATCCCGTTGTAAAATCAAAATTAACAAACTTGCAAAGTTAAGATACTTAATTAAATAAGTTTCATTTATCTTTGCATTTCAAACTTCTCGAAACGCAATGAATTATAAAATGCAAAAAGAAAAGAAAAATAATAAGAAAAAATATAAAAGTAACAATAATCATATGAAATAATATAAATAGAATATTTTGTGAATGCATAGTATCAAAAATAGTTAAAATACTAATTAAGCTAAATATCAATGGAATATTAAATGTTAAATTTCCGACAATAAATAAGCAGAGTAAATTTAAGGTTAGAGTTTGATTTCGCTGAAAATATTCTGTAAGAATAACTATCAATGTATTTAAATGACTATTGCATATTAAATTATCTCAGTAAATCATTAGTTAAATATAAGCACATTGTGAACTTAACGTCAAGTATTCTTATAAAATAGTGAATAGCACCGTTAATTGATAGTAAGATCAATATATAATTAACGGATTGTAATGAAATTTTCTATTAGAATTCATGAATATTAGTTCAGTTCAAGGTTAATTAAAGAGTAATTCTGTTTATCAACAGAGTTCTTTAATTGATTTTATTTTTTTCTACATGTTTTCATAATAAAAAAATAATATTTCTTTTTTTTTCAATTAAATTCATTGAAATTTAAATAGCATTATTTTATTGTATCGCTTTAATTCAAAATTTAATTATTTCTTTCTTTTTTTAACAATTTAAAACTTTTAGCAAAATCGCTCAAGAATTTATTATATTGTTACAATTAGAAGATGATTACTCGACATAACCTTGATAAACCAATATTAAACTTCAGAATAACATTACAACTAGACCTATTTCAGTGATACATTGATTTGTAACATAGGATTTGTCCATTACAGTGCAAAAGCTTCGGTGCGGATCTCTTAATTAATTTTAAATAGAATTAGACTGGAATGACCATGAAATAAATCGATTTGCGAGCGAGAGTGGTTACTTACACAAATAGAAAATATATTAGCGTGAGTAAAAAAAAGATAATGAAAGCTAATGTGCCGGTGTTCACAGCTGAAAATAGTGCCTTTGATCTATAATCTGTAATTTATTTGAACATTTCATTACATTGATAACGTAATTATTTTCAAGATTAATAATTGAAAAAATATATTTATTTTGAGAAAGACAGAAATCAGAAATTTATTGCGATTAAATGAGTCTGTTCTAGAAAGTTTATAATTTATCATTCCCGAGAAAAATTTTCACTAAATAAATAAGAGATGAAGATTACAAACAACTGAATATTTTGTTCTTTTTCTTTTTTCGACCGTGAAAGAACATTATGAATATGGGCAATAGAATACAACTGGCATAAGCCAAACATAGAAAAGTTTTAATTTTTCTATTTCACTCTAAATAAAATATAAACTTTTTAAATTGTATTAGATTCTATCATATTTTCCAATTTTTAATCTTTTTTCTTTAAAATATATAATCTTACATAATGAGTGACTTAAGAAAATGTAATATCTTTTTGATTAAGATGTACATTTATTTAGATTGAAGACAAAGCTCAATATTAATAAAATAAATTAATATTAATAATATCGTGATTAAAATATAAGTAATATTTAATTCTTTTTTCGTATATTTTTAAATAGCAAAACAAATTCCTTAATTTTTCATAAAATTTAGAATATCATGAAAAGCTTTAGAGAAATTCAACTAAAAACAAATAAAAAAAATCATTTTAGCAGTATTTAAAATGAACATTTATATACGTATATATATTGAAAAATTAGAAAAATTATCCAAAAGGGAAAAAGATTTTTAGATTAAAATATACGTATACAATAATTTATAATTTATAATTATTAATTATACGATTGCCTTTAAGAATCAGTATTTTTCTTTATTTGTTAAATCATTGTGCAGATATTTTTTTCATTTGTGAATTAAGATGTGAATTAAAAAACGAATTTCCATAACGCACACTCTTGCTTTTTCCGTTCAGTAGAGGGATTAATGAATTATAATAAATTCTTTGCAATAGAATAGTTAAGTTAAATTCATAATATTTACAATTACATACTAATTATTTGAACTTGTTATTTTCTTAAAAATAATATTATTTCATTTAACTTATTTTCTATTGAATATCAAATCATTAAAAAAATGTTCTTTATCAATGTAATAAATAACTAAATAAAATAATCTGTATTTTGAGTATTTTCAAACTATTAAAAATGAAACCTTATAATACAATATATGCAAGTAATATATGCAATTTCAATATTTTGTTTTATCATATTCAAACATACATAGAATAAATTTGTTCATTTTACATTAAAAATATTCCAGTTTCCACTTTATGAAGTGAATTCAAAGATTTAATGTCACAGTTAAATATTACAGATTTTTTATGATATCAAACAAAGAAAAAAAGAATCATATTAAAGATATACTAAGCATGCACCCTCTACTGATCGGTTTTAATCAAATATAACATTTAGATAACATATCTTATACTTTATTTTATATAACAATAATAATAATAATAATAACAATAATAATAATAATAATAATAATAATAATAATAATAATA